>NC_142520.1:40882377-41114877 GCF_964205215.1 Stylophora pistillata
TAAAGATTCTTCCAAGCAGACTTCTTTCTTAATGAATGGAGCACGAGCTAGTAACATCAAAATCAGTTACATCACAATCAGTTTCGACTCTAGTGTAAACCAGCAAACACAAAAATTCTTACATGTAAGTGACTTCAACAATGTCTAACATATGTCATCACAACAAGTTCTAGTTTAAAAGTGTGTAAACCCAAATGTAGTAAATTAGGGAGGATACTAACTTACGGTATGTGCCCACAACAATCAGAATTTGTTGTTTGGTTGAGTTCCAGATTACTTATTTTGGTATAAAAATTTGAAAAACAGTTTTTCCTAACATGGGCACCAAAGAGAATCTGTGAGTCAATTCTAGTCTGTTAACAGGTAAGGGCTGCACACAACCCTCCCCATCCTACCCACTCTCAGAAGAATGGAAAATTATCATAAAGCAGCATACTGGCATCAGCTAGTGTCAGTGGTGTAAAGGAAAACCAGCACTGTTCCAGACTCCATAATAAAATTCTACGAAGCATTGATTTAAATTAACTTTATACACTAAGGAAAATTCCTTCTCCTCATTGATAATAACTGCTGCCCTTCCATTTATTCTCCCGGTTAATTTCCTTCTGAAGTGCGATTGAACTTCTGCCTCACTCAATCCACTCAACATCGAAAACAGTGAAGTTACAGCACTTTCTGAAGTGAATGCAATGACGTGACATTTCCGGTTTTCCTCTCTTATTACGTTGCCTGCTATTTCACCATTCCGTGTGTGATCAACCGCCCTCGTTAGCGACAGGAACACCTCCAGAGGAATGTTCCGTAAAATTTCTGAATGACAAGGGTTCCTTATGCTAACCTTCATAGCAAGTCTGGTGTAAATTCTAGTGAGCCACAACCTGGAATCGTCCTTTAAATTATATTGACCCGCAGTTTATGCCAACGTTCAGCATTACCTTTAAGGGATCTGAAGGTGGCTTGAAGGCATTATAAGACGCTTTTAAATATTTTCGGACGTTTCCTTTGAAAAATTCCAGATTAGATCCCAGTTCGAGTGCTTCGAACGCTTCCAGGCATACTTCAATCTGCTTTTCCAAGGCTATTGACTCGGCCGATTCGGCCGCCATCTTGGATATACTTTTGCGGACTTGCCGCTGCCCACATATTATATTACTGCGTGCGCGTGCATCATTTTGGGCCCTGTGTGCCCACCGTGTACAAAAACATCGAACAATTAGTTTGTGCGTTGTACTTTCTTTTGCTAAACTGTAATCAGTATAATAATCAAATAGGTGCTCTAAAACTACTGATTCGCTCCAACGAAGGGCTAACGCTCGAAACGTCACCTTTTGTAATCGTAACGGTGGCCAATTTACCATTTCAACTTTGTTGATATATTCAAATCATTTCGTTACCCCCAGCGACGCAGCCCCAAACAGTTTCTTTAGAAACTATCACCCTTTGCTCTAAAACTGCCTTTGATCACTATTAATTAACAAAGTACGTACGTTATCAATTAGCAAGAACTTCCTGTCAAAACAATCCTTTTAAAAAGCCCCTTCACTGGCCATTAAAACTTTTGTCGAGGTACCTGGTTATCACTGTCACATCGAGTCTGATAACAATTCAATATCTCAGAAAAAGCGGGATATGGATCAGGATCACCCTAGGCCCTGATATTGTTTGCCTCTGCCGGTGTGCCTTTTTTGTTGTCTTCATACCTCACAACATACATACATACATACATACATACATACATACATACATACATACATACATATACTTCATTTAATCTCGAATTTGGAGTAGCTAAAGAATAAGCTAGTATCTTCGAGTTACAAGTATAATTCTAAATACTACTAAAATGTAAAATGTAAAATGTAAAATTGTAACATTCTAAAATTTAAGTATGAGAAAGAGTCATACTGTAGAATCTTGCGCTTGAAATCAGAAAAGTCAGACGTTCACAAGGTACGAAAAAGCATAGTTTCTTGTTATTTCAATTTATTTGTTCAAATTGAAGAGCGTTCAGCATGACTTTATCACTGACGAAATCAATTCCCTATGATTGGCGATGAAAACGTCCGGACCTTTTCTAACAAAGGTCTCAGTCGAGAGTCGTCAGACAATGTGCGGCTGATGAAGATGGTAGAAGAAACATTTTCCTATCAGCGAGATCAATTCATTTGAGGTTCAAACGAACGGCGAATGTGGGTTTGCTTGCCTTACAGAACCTTTTTGTTTTTCGTACAACTTAGAGGCAAGACGGTGTCCGAAACAGGACCCTGCGTATGTGAGTTAAAACGTTGCTGCCATCAGACAAGTACAACAACTCGGACAAAGTTCTTATCAGCCAAAGATTTCATCATTACAGGATTCAGGTGAGTGATCTGGTGTTAAACGTTAACAAAGTTGTACGTGCTGTTGGACAAAATGCCCCAGGGGGAAACATGTAATTAGACAGGTGGTTATCAGACAGGATTGCAATATACGCGTTCAAGGTTTCGCAACAGTCCTGTCCGATTTAATTGGAGTTTATGTCCCTTCGGGTATTTCTAGCATCTTGGGTGCTTTCCAAACCCCTCTAATGGTTTGACCAAATCTCCATGGACGCAGAAATGACGCATGAACAGATAATTCATCATATTTTCCTTGCGGTTGTTTAAGATCCGACAGCGCAAAAACCCTCTCTCGGCCTCGCTTCAGAGCTTATAAAGTCACGTCTTTTGCGTGCACAGTGAAAATGAGACATGCCTCCGGGATTCAATTTAAATACGCAAGTTCACAAGCGAAAAACATGCAACGAAAGAAAACCTTCCAAAACACAGGAGCACAAAAGACAGTTGGCACAGAATTGAATGTTTAAAGTGGAAAAAAAGTCTCCTATTTATACTTCATTATCTTTCTTCATTCAGCTACGTAGCCTCATGTGTGATAGCTGCAGCTGAGTAAGTCAAATCAATTTAATTGCGACGGAATTCAAATTACATTTTATGCAAATTTGGACAAAATGTCAAAGAAAAATTTATATTCTGTTCTTCACGCGAAACCATAATTATACTCTATGACTACTTATCTCTAAATGATATAATCATACCTCTTTAAACAAAACCTTCCTCGATCTTTTGTATCATTAAGAACTATTTATTTTAAATAGAGAAGGGAAGCGAAAATATTTTCTATTTTTTTCCGAACGAAGAAAGGGGTAGTTACCTAACTAAGAAGAAGGTAGACTACTGAGATATCCAGCTCCTCCAAAGCTATAACGAGGAGCCAAGCCTCTTTTTGAGGGTGATTGCCATCTTAGCTTGGGAACATTTGCCTCACATAGTTAATGCTTGATTTCTGTATTACATTAGTTCGTGACTAAGTTGCACTGTCATAATCAGGTGTATCGTACTTTCCTTGTCAAAGACTGGTTATGGGCATGGCCTTGATTAAATACTAGCCTCGTAGAAATACCTGATCAGACAAGCCTGAGTTTGCAATAAAAGCCTGGTTTACTAATACGCATAATCGAAAAAATATAGTACATGTACAACTATACACAACTGGCACTAGTTTATAGTTAGTGATCGGTGTTTTCTTTTGTTTCTTAGGCAAAGTTCATGTGTATTGTTGACTAACTTTTTTACTTCTGCTTCCATTTTAGACCCCTTGCAGCAGAGGACCCTGTCATAACAATGCGACTTGCGTACCGCAGTACAAGAAAAATAGCTATGTGTGCGTTTGCGAAAATGGATCTAAGTGTCTTCGTATCTTGATATAGACAGGCTTGCGACGGACCTTCTGTAGGCGAAGCATTACACAAACAAGATCATGCTCACTTATCGTACAGAAGACAGTGTTTGCATTCTTTACCAAGCTTGTATTCGAAGCCAGGATAACATCGATTAGCATTGCAGAATTCTCGGTTCTCCTCGTTGGGTGATTGATTAATTGTGTCCTACTGAACGCACAGCAAATTTCGATAGCGTCTGAAATTACCTTTTAAATTCTGTAGAACGTAGATCATGTCTCTATTGTGAGATAGGGCAGAGCTAAATGTTTCGCGGAGGTCCCGTCGTCAAAGCAGTTTTGGGTTGTATACTTATCTTGAAGCGCTTGATGCCAATAATTTATACAGACTATTGCTTGATACAGTAGAAAAATTTTGGTATATCTCCAGACGATCAATCGGCTTCAATTTTCGCATTGGCATTGTGATTTATCTGTGGCGAGCAGTCTGTTTCATAATTATTTCCTAGCGTAGTACTCAGTTCTGAAACTTACTACGAAATATACTTTGCCTCGTAAAGAATTTTTCTGTCTATTTATTGATATATTTGACAATGACTCACGTATCGTACTTTATCAGCCTGAAGATCAATTTACCACCGTGATGTGTCTCATTTTCTACTTTGAAATCAATTTGCATCCTTGATATTGCAATTTCTGCCTTTACCCTAATCCATTTTCGTTATTTTCGCAAAGAGAAAATTAGAAACTCCATCCTTTAAATAATTGTACAAGATGAAGAAGAAACTAAAAATGTTATGGTTTTTTTCACGGCGCTCTGACAACTTTCCATTACCAATAATAAAAGTCCCACGTTATTTATCATGAAATACGTATTGCAAATGCGGTGTAACGCGTCAGTCGAATGAAAACATTTAGAAATAAACTTCTGTTACATTTTTCTTCAATAATTATCTTTCGTTCTCGACGAATTTTCTCGTAGGTGTCAGTGTATAACACCCTAACTGGTCTTGCTTGTTGGCACTGATTTACATAGAAGGGGAAAGAAAAAAAAATTGTGAGAAAACCGAGACCTCAGTGCTGATTTAGCGAGGTCTTTGGTTCTGATCACGAGTGGCAGTTGGGCTGTGTTGTCCACATGAATAAAAGACCCAGTTTTAGACGAAAAAACTCTGTGAAATAACTTTTACACGGTAAACATTTCGCAGCATTACATTCCATCCTTTTCGTGGCTGTGAAATGCAGAGAAGAAATAGAGCTTTTTTTAAGGATGTCAAATACATTTTTTTGGAACATACTTATTGATTTCACCCTTTCAAAATTGAAAAAAGTTGACGCAAACCAAAAGAAAACAGTCACAAAACAAAGCAAAACATGACCAAACAAAACAAAACCTAGAAAAAGAAGAAAAAAGAAAAGAAAAGAAAATACTGCGTAAAATTTACATAAAATGATGTTGAGGTAGGAACATTCAATTGGTGTGATGCCTTTGTCCTTTCCAATTGATATACAGTTAGAAAAGTGGCTGTAGAAAATAAGATTCGATATCAAGACACTGAAATGGAACATAAACCCTATTCTTTAGCAGTGGCGAAGTGCTAATTAAAGTAGAATATGTTACATGTAACTTCACGGTGATTAATGATATCAGGGCAGAAACTAACATCGTGGAAGTATAGCATTGATATGAAGCAAGAGAATTTATAGTCTCTCGCATCAAGTTAGCAAGCAAATGGAACAATAAGCTAAAACGATATCAAGATAGATGATGGAAAATAAAGCATCAGTATTTAACAGTATCTCGTGCAATTAAGTTCCCTGTCACCAACTGAGTAATTTTAAAACAAACGGCGAGCCACACATTACCATCTCTTTGATATTCAAATTCGCTTACTTGGGTTTAAAATTGGTGAGATGGAGGTATTTAGGTTGCCAAAATGTAACATCTAATTCATCTCTTGTTGAAAGTTACTTATATACCCCGTACTTTCAAAGGCTTTAATTTCTACTTCGATCCGTTTAGCAATTAAGCCATTCTCTTATAAAACAACGTCAAGGGATTGTTTTATAGAGGTGCAGTTGGCTTTGTTAAATTGTTGAGCAATAATCAAGATCTCACCGAGACAGGTGATCTAAGGACTTCCTTTGAACATTATCAGTTTAAAAATTACGCAATGGTCATTGATCATGATCTGGTCCAATAGCAAAAACTCCCTGTAACTATTAAGAATGATAACTTATGAAGATGGACCTAGTTACATTATTCATATTGAGTGAAGTAACAACGCAATATATCAGTAAAAAAGATATGGAGCTGGTTCGCCTTAGACTCCTTTATTGTTTGCCTTTACTGCTCTTCCTTTTTTGCTGTCTTCATACCTCGCAAGGTACTACAAAGCATACTTTCTGTTTATTTCAATTTCTTTGTTCAATTTATACAGCGTTCAGGATAGCTTTACAAGTGACGAAATCATTTCCCTTTGATAGGTGATAAAAACGTCCGGACCTTTTCTAACAAAGGTCTCAGTCGAGAATCCTCAGACAACGTGTGGCTGATGAAGATGGTAGAAGAAACGTTTTCCTACTTAAACATCAGCAAGATCAATTCAGTTGAGGTTCAAAAAGACGGCGAGTGTGGGTTTGCCTGCCTTACCGACCCTTTGTGTTTTTCATACAACCTGGAGGCAAGTGTCTCCAAAAGAGGAACCCGTGTATGTGAGCTGCTACCATCAGACAAGTACAACAACTCGGGCAAAGTTTTCATCAGCCAGAGATTCCATCATTACAGGATCCAGGTGAGTGGTCTGCTGTTCAACATTAATAACGTTTTACGTGCTGTTGGAGAAAGTTCCCCAGGAGAAACATTTAATTAGACAGGTGGCTATCAGACAGGATTGCAACACACACGTTCAGGGTTTCGCAACAGTCCTCTCCGATTTAATTGGAGCTAATGTCCCCTGAAGTATTTCTAGCATCTTGGGTGCTCTCCAAACCTCTCAAATGCTTCATATCTCCATAGCGCGCAAATAACGCATGAAGAGATAATTGTTTTTCCTTGCGGTGGTCTGATTTTCGACAACTGAAAACTACCTCTCGGCTTCGGTTCAGAGCTTACAAAGTCACGTCTTTTGCGTGTTCAATGAATATGCGACATGATTACGGAATTCAATTTGATTACGCAAATTCACGAGTGCAAAACATCCAACAAAAGAAAACTTTTCAGAAAACAGAAGCATAGAAGACGGTTGCCACAGAATTGAATGTTAAAAGTAGAAAAAAGTCTCCTATTTTTACTTAATTATCTTTCTTCACGCAGCTATGTAGCCTTATGTGTGATAGCTGCAGCTGAGTAAAGTCAAATAAATTTAATGGCGAAAGAATTCAAATTATATTTTTATGAAAATTTGAACAAAATGTTAAAGAAAAATGTCTATTCTGTTCTTCACGCGAAACAATAATTTTTACTTTATAGCTACTTGTCTCTATATGATATAATTATACTGCTTTAAACAAAACCTTCCTTGATATTTTGTAATATTAAGAACTACTTACTTTAAATAGAGAGGGGAAGCGAATATATCTATATTTTTTTCGAACGAGGAAAGGGGGAGTTACTCAACTAAGAAGAAGATACATATAAATGTTGTGCCGCGTAGCACTATGAACACAAATGGTGGAACAGCGAATTAACTCTGAAGCGTAAATTAAAGTGCGAAGTGAACCCTCGAAAAGCCCCGTTGCTCTGCCAACTAAGCTACGAGGGATGAACACAAATCGACTCCGACTTTCTCTGTTTGTGTTCATAGTGCTACGCGGTACAACATTTATATGTATCCTTAAGGCCCGTTTAAACGGTTTCATTCAACATTTGACCAACATTCGTTCAACAAAAGTTGAACGGATGTTGGGCAAATGTTGGACGCGAAAACAAAGTTTTTCCGAAGCCTTTCAAAGGCCTCACAAAGGTCTTACAAAGGAAAAGTTGAATCAATTTTGAATGAAAGTTTAAACTGATTTAAACTTGATTCAACACGCTTTCAACAAGCTTTCAACATTTTTTACGTTTTCAACAATGTTGGACGACCTGTTTAAACGCACCGAACATTTGTTTGAACAAAGTGCTGAATGCATGTTGAAGCAAATGTTGAAACCGTTTAAACGGGCCTTTACTTTCTCTTCGCCGCGATTCACCATCTTAATCGACCCCGACTTTCTTTGTCCGACCTGGTAGCTTAGTCGGCAGAGCAACAGTAGATCTAATCCGAAGGTAGTGGGTTCGACTGACTCCCACCGAGGACATAAGAGTTTTCTCTTTACCTCGTGTGGTTCCCTAATACCCTTTACTAGGGCTAACGCTTAGTGAGCTTTACATGGGTTACACTTAGCACTTTAATTTACGCTTCAGAGTTAATTCTCTGTTCCACCGTAAGAAGAAGATAAACTACTGAGATATCCAGCTCCTCTAAAGCTATATGGAGGAGGAAAGTCTCTTTTGAAGGTGATTGCCATCTTTCCTTGGTAACATTTTCCTCACATAATGGGCCTTTTGCAACAAACCGTCACGTGACCGATTTTCCCTTGGCAACGCCATACTGGAGGGCAAGCCATTCAGTCTTTCCTTGACAACCAACAAAGCGCGAGTGGGCGAAGTGGATACAAAGGTAAAGTTAAAGGACTTTTAAGGTGTTTGTTTGTCGTGATGTCACAAGAAAACAACAAGATAATATCTCTTTAGAATTTTTGCATACAACTGAAATAGTCTGGACTGAAATCAATCAGTGAAAGCCGGGTTTCAGACTCGTGAAGTTCTAGCACGTACTCGCTTGAAGCGATATCAATGGCAGCGACCTAACCGAAAAATCTCCTTGGTTACATTGTAATAATTCGACTTGATCGCTTTTTTCATGTGGAAGTTTGGTTTTAGGGTTTTCACTGGATTGTTTGAATTTAATTTATGCGAGCAGGTTAAGAACTGACAAGTTTACCTAAAGCAACTTGCAACGGCGGTCACGATGAGTAAATTTCATTGCTGTGTTCCTGGTTGCAATGCAGATAAGTGCTACGACCGTGAAAATAAGTTATTGTTTCGCAGATTTCCGCCACACTCCAAGAAAGAGCTTAGAGATGGTTACACAGTAGTTTGCTTATTAGTGAACTTCCAGGGACCACTGATAATGTCATCAGCAGAAGGATAGATAAAATACATGAGAGATACACAGTTAGCCCACTTTACTTTATGGTAAACATTGTGGAAAGCCTACAACCATAGTTCTGTCAAAGGTATTAGATAGTGTATAAACAATATTTCTCAATACTGTGATAAATCCAGCCTATCCCTTAGGCTATTAAAGGTCATGCAACAAGAAAAAAATTTTGGTTCACTGAATAACCTTTGGTTAGATATTGACCAATACTTTTAAAGGAGTATAGTTTCAAGAAATTTGCCAAGATGATTTTTTATTTCATTGTACAACTGCAAACATGTTTCTTGAAGACACAACAGTTCATTATTAAACATCTATATCTGTAATTGGTGAATTTTATTCAATCCATGCAAAGACTTCAATTTTTTTCATCCCCCTTAAAAACATTAGTGGTAATAAAATCTTCTAAGAGTGTAAATATCTGTCTTCAGTAGTATGTGTTAATGCAGCTTCTTTGTATTGAGAAAACGAAATAAAAGAAAACATCTTCATCAGAGTTCTAAGCATTACAAAACCTTGAGACAGTAATAGATTACTGCAGAATCAAGTCTTGAGGACAATGCACTTGAGCTTGTACATGCCTAACCAACTTATTGTTGTTCATTTAATTTATTTTAAGTTAATTCTGAGTACAAATAAGTTGTTGCTGTAGTTGTAATAATAATACTAACTAGTATGTACTTGAAACATAAATTATTAGGAGTTTGCACATTTCGAGGTTCCTATTCAAGTAAAAATAAAAAAAGAAAGCATCCACATTATCTTTGGCAATCTGAAAAAATTCTGCATCATAATAAATTCTTTCACAGAAGAAAGTTGTCTCATTGATATAACTGAAAAAGTCATTCCATTGATAATAGTATTCATGGTTTCTCTTCAGTGACAGCTGCTTGGCAACAGGGTTTTTGTAAATATGAGGTACTCCATCAAAATCAGTTGAGTTTTCCTTGACAACTTTGGTTTCGAAAAGTCCAAATAGGAGGTAACCATTCCCCCCAGCTGAGCTGTCATACACTTTCCTATCTCGTGAGAAACTAAGCCATGGTGACCAAGGGTTTATTATCACTTTGGTGTTACTTTGACCTGGTTAGCAGAATATTGAACGGCAAAAAACGAAAAAAAATTAGCTTAGTAATGCTTTTGTCCAGAAAGCACTGCAATAATGTTAACTACACATGAAAATCTATTTTGTAAACTCTCATCTACTGAAAGCTTAATTAACTAGCATTCATCTTTCTTGGTTGCATGTACTGTATTATCTCAACCACAAATTTAAAAAACAGGCTATTGTTTAACTTGGAACAGCAAATATTTCCAACTTAATTATATACTTTACCTAAACAAAACAATATTCTTGTTGTTAAGTCTGGACAAATTTTCATTTTCAATGTTATGAAATTTTCTTGGTATTTTGATCTTAACCTTATAGCTTTATATAAGCTTAAATACAGTTCAGTTTAGGTGCTGATCACCGCTTAAATATATATCTTTTTTATTTTGTAGTCATTTCCTCCAGAGGATTTCCTCCACCTTAATATTAGGAAACACCCGACGACTTTATTTAAGCTTATATTTGCACACAGAAGTTAGGATATCCCAGATTTTACTTACGTTTCTTATCATGAAGGTAGCCGGGTTCAGCGAAAAACTTGTAGGCTTTCCTGGTATGTTCGCATCGCGACGCCTTCTGAGCAAAACTTTAAACTTCTGCGAAAGAAATATCAGGAAACTTGCTTGAATCTCTGGACTCCACACCTGTGAATATAAGAAAAATTATTCGGGTTCACCCTGAACAACGAGACTGCAATCAAATATGCTAGCATTTTTGTTGTGAGCGAGAAGCCTCCCTCCAACAGAAACTCGGTCGTGATTCGGTCGAAAGAGCTTGGCTACCAGCAGTCGCCATATGATGCAAGGCTATTCTCCCTGAAATTCAAACCAAACTATCACTCAATATTTTCATTCTAAAAATTTAAATATACCTGTAAGATAGCAATAAAGTCGAATGAATCACGGTGATTTTTCGATAACGATGCCGCCATCGCTATCACTTCAAACGAGACTGACCATGCTAAAACTTCACGAGTCTGAAACTCGGCCTCTAGTGACTGATTTCAGTCCGAGACTAGTTCAGTTGTATGTAAAAATTTCAAAGAGATATTTTCCTGTTGTTTTCTTGTGACATAATAACAAACAATCGCCTTAAAAGACCTTTAACCTTACCTTTGTATCCCCTCCGCCAACTCGCCCTTTGTTGGTTGTCAAGGAAAGACTAAATGGCTTGCCCTCCAGTTTGGCGTTGCCAAGGGAAAATCGGTCACGTGACAGTTTGTTGCAAAAGGCCTATTAATGCTTGATTTCTGTATTACATTAGTTCGTGACTAAGTTGCACTTGCATAATCAGGTGTATCGTACTTTCCCCGCCAAAAAGCAGAGATGGGCATAGCCTTGATTAAGTTCTAGCCTCATAGAAACACCTGATCGGACAAGCCAGAGTTTGCAATAAAAACTTGCTTTACTAGCACGCATAATCGACAAAATACATCTATGTAGAATCGGCACTAGTTTATAATTAGTGAGCGGGGTTTTCTTTCGTTTCTAAGGCAAAGTTCATGTGTATTGTTGACTAACTGTATTACCTCTGGTTCCATTTTAGACCCCTTGTAGCAAAGGACCCTGTCAAAACAATGGGACTTGCGTAGCACAGTACAAGAAAAATAGCTATGTGTGCGTTTGCAAAAATGGATTTGAGGGGAAAGACTGCGAAACAGCTGGTAAAGGATTTTATGTGTTAGGTTAAAACTTTCCTGTCCTTTGTAACCATTCTATCAGCGTTACTTATATTACTTCTTTAACGTAACACTGATTTTTTTCAACTTGCCAATTCCTTAGATGAAATCTTGACCCTTGGGTTAGAAACAATTTAAAAACATTATTAGCAGTAATGTAATGCTGAGTTTATAGAAAGCTTTTATTCTACCGTACTTTCAATATTGCCAGGGACGTAGCCAGAATTTTTCAAAGGGGGGGAGGGGGGGTGTCAAAGAGGCTACTTACCTTTAACATCGCTGCTCTCCCGCGAAAATACTTTACAAAAATACAAATTTTAAAAAAGTGGGCTTTTCAACAATGGCTTTTACGGCCAAGATATTGTCACAAGCTTAAGTAAGACGGGTTCATTACTTACAGCCGTCTCAGTAGGATATTGTTAGTGAGAGTGCCTGATGGTAATCCCTTACTATCATAGTTGTGTTTCAGCATTCCGGCTCATGAATAATTTTGTATGTTTACTAAACTGTGGACAAATACGAAGGAGGTAGGGGCAGGGGTGGGGAGGGGGGTGCAAGTAGAACTAACTTGTTGCAAATAGATGATTATACATTCTGATAATCTAATGGTACCTAGTCTATTGCAATCGGAACTGTCTCCCTCTCTCACAGGTGTTAAGTGGAGATCAAGCATACTAAGAGACAACGTGTTTTATCAAAGCCACCTGAATCAGTTTCTAACGCCCGCAGTCGGAAGTCATCCTCAGTGGCTGCTGTGTTACCGCGCCTCCTTTCATGACTGGCACGTCCACACCTTCCACAATAATTGTGATGGTAAACGTAACACAGTCACCATCGTGGAAGCAGGACAGTACGTGTTTGGAGGATACACCGACATTCCATGGGGTAAATGGATTGCATGTCAATTTTGTCTTTATTGGTTTTTTTTTTGTTGTTGTTTTGTTTTTTTTTCTCATATTTTTCTTTGATGTTGTTGTTGTTTTTTTTAAATGAAAATCCCAAACACCTGAAAGTAGCTCTTACTGGCATTTTTAGAGGAAAAAAACCTCATAGATATACAATTTGACGCAATCGTGAATGATTTTCTTTCCCCAGAGTCCAGTGGTGGGTGGACCAGCACTCCAAATGCTTTCTTATTTTCTCTCCACAATACAGAAGGACTGGCTCCATTTAAAAGCGTGGTAAAAATGCCAAATAAGGCAATGTACAGGTGTTCGAGTTGCGGTCCAATGTTTGGTCCTGGTCCTGATATTTATATCGCGGACAATGCCGCTATTAATAGTAATTCCGAAGCCAATTTTGGTTATAATAATGGTTATTCCGTTCCAAGTGGTGTGCAAAACAAGGAAACCTTGTTGGCTGGTAGTCATCTCTTCACACCTGATGAGTGGGAAGTGTTTTATCTGGGATGAGTGGTCTTGGAAGACTGAAGAAAAAACTAAACCATTTACTCGCTCAACAGACTCTTTGTATTTTGACAAGTAGAATGCAAACAGTACTTGATTGTTATCAAGTATATTTACGTTCTATTTTCATTACTCCTTTGTATGTCAGTTATGTACTAAACTGTAAGTATAGAGAACTTAATAGATATGGCTAATAATCTGTGCCATCATCGAGCTAAACTTGTGAATCCTTTCTGTTAATGAAAAATGCCGCTTGAGCTAAGTGTACGATCTATTAAAAATCCTCAATTTAATTGCCTTGCAAACTCAATTACATAGTTGTTTCGTTCCTTTTTTCAGTAATATTCCGCTCCCCTGCCGACTCTTTAACCTCTCCTCTTCACCGTTCCACAGCAGTTGCGTCTTGTTGACTGATTGGAGTCTCGGTGCATTGTTTTCTTTATTTTGTTTTTCCTCAAGTCCATAATTTGATCTCCGTTTCGATATTTTATTCGAATTCCCGACAGGTGTTTCCCTTGGAGTGTGATACATCATCGGGCCATTATTAGAATCTGTATCCGCTGTAAATATCGCCACAATTTGAAATTGCAATGAGTAGTCTGACTGGTGTTCACGAGACTCTTATAGGTTGATATGCGCAATTTTTCGTTGAGCACTAAGTGCAAGACTGAGCAGTGAATAGCTTGAAAACCAAGTCTAGTTATGAAAAAATAATCGCGGAAAAATATACTCAGTATTTTCAGCTCTGGAAACTTCCGTACACATGAACCCTTACGTACTCCGCTGTGACAAAGAAGTGATAACAAACAGCATCACGTGAAAAGGTCGCCTTTAACTTCTAAGGTTTCGTTATCAATAGGAAAGAAACACGAAAAACGAGAGGAGCATCGAGCCTTGCTGAATGCCTTTAAAAAACCACAGACAGACGTCAGAATTGATTACCGCTAGATATATATATCGCATCTCGTTCAACAATAACTCACGCTCTCCTAACTTGGTAACCCAGACGATTGTCTAGAACAAGGCACGCAGAGAAAATACGATGGATGTCGACGCACACCAAACGAAAATTCTATTCAGTGAAAAACGTAGTGATCATATTCAAAAGGCTTCAGCGTTGTTGTCTGTTGCAGCTATTATGATGACAGCTGCTCTCTTTGTAAGAACGGAGACAAACATGAAAATGCTGGATTCAAAATTTACGCGGAAAATTCAAGAAATGGGAGATTCTCTAGATTCTTTAAGGGTTGCTCGCCAAGTCCTTCCAACAGACTCAGACATTTCCAAAGGTAGGTCATTACGAAGATAATTTTGTAAACAACTGTGCGTCTCCTTAACTCGACAGTAAGCGTCAGTTAGGCAGGTTGGTTAGCATGGTTATGCTATAACCATATGAAAGCTAGCCGGGGGCATTCTGCAGTGACCGTTTTAAGCGTCAACAAACAGCATGTGAACATATAAACCAAGCACATTTTACCAGGCAAATTCGTTTTGATGGACTTGGAGAATCTGTCCAAATAAGCTTTTGTGATGTATGATATTTTGATGCAAATCAGCCAAAGAACAGACGTAGAATACTTTTTTTCAACAATGTGATTCTTAGGCAGGTTACAAACAAGTTTTTGTGATGTATGATATTTTGATGCTAATCAGCCGAAGAAAAGCCGTAGACTATATATTTTTTTTTTTACCAATGTGATATATTATCCGAAGGGAAGTGTGGGTAACATAGATTTGACCTTGGATCAGAAACTTGACTCGTTTCAGTGAAACAAGTCACAACTACGTATTGAAATTATCTTTAAACCAGTGGCTTCACTCCGACCGACCTCCGTCGAAAGGGATTTAAACAAAACATCTCTGAACCCAGGTGGTGTGCACACTTCGATTGCATTGCATTGTGGCAGCAATATGGTGGTAAAAGCAGTAGAAATGGGTTGAGTTTTACTGAGTATTCCGTAAAAGTTAGGCCGTTTCTTTTTCCTTTCACTATTGGTAAATATAATTTGATATATTCTGAATGTGTAGAAGTATTTTTCGCGCGTATTTGTCACGTATTATATCGTTCTCAAGGACAAACGCAAGCACAGTTAGCATATAAGTTGAAACCGGTTTTCGAGCATGTCAAATTCGTTCTACGTCGTTCTTTGAAGCCTTTCAAAGATTTGTATGGCCACTTTGATCCTTCTTTAACAGCTCTGACCAAACGCACTCAAACGCGCCCCATCAGTACAGATGTTTTATGCATTTTAAGGCTAGTGTTTATAAGACCCTTCTGTGGAACGACAAGGCCCTCTGTTGTGTTTAGTGTGTTGCGTTACATAGCGTTACTACTGCAAGGGCATTTATCAATCGTGTTGTCAATCTACTTTCCAGAGTGAAGGAAAATGTAAAAGCGAGTGTTATGTGGTAAATCCTCTATCTTGATCATTGAATGAAGGACTGTTTAATTAGAGCAATGATAAGAGTCACTTGATCCATGGAAACCTCCACCTTGTGTGAGGTGACACGCCGGAAAGCCGGAAAGTCCTGTGCGTCTCTTACCATTCGCTAGCGCTTTTAAATCTTCTACCCACAAAGTTTAGCTTTTATTGAGATATCTTTCGATGACTTTCCTTTGCGATGTGATAATAAGGGTCAGTTTTGAGGTGTCATAATTCTCCACCTCAGTATGGTCTTGAGGTTTGGCAAAGCCGAATGAGATTGTGTTACAAAAGGCAATATTTTCTTCTGTGCGCGCGCTATTTTCTCTGTTTCAGAGTATACTTCTCTCCTGAAATAATAACTCCAGAGATACGTTTCTCAAAACCCTCATATAGGTTTCCTCTATCCTCGAAGGGTATTTTGAAACTCTGTACGTTTTCTCTAAACGTGGAGCTCGACAAATTCGCTCTTAGCGGGAGGCGTGAGGCTTCTCCTTTTACAAACATTGTATTTACGCTCGGTTGAAAAAGTTCGTCTTGTACAAGGTCTCTGTCTCTCTAATATGCGTTTGCATGTCAAGGGTCAATTCACAGTTGAACAACTCGCGTCTAGGAATATAAGTGCTGACTTTGAAGTTATTCATCCCACCAGTCCATCAGTCGTGAGTGCAACTGTTGCCATTTGGGTCGAGATTCATAGGCAGATTACAGTTTCGAATCTTTGTAAATAACGTCAGTTGTCTCCTAAGAACGAATTCGTCACGGAGGAATGACAGGAGTCGCCCAGGCCCGTCAAACGTTTTAACTTTGGAAGGAATGGAAACAGACAGTGAATCCCCATTACAATCCACGTATATCCACGCTGTATCTCGCTGCCATCAAAGATGATCACCCCAACACGTCAATATGGAAATGACTCCATTTTTTATTTACAACCATGATACAACGTAATCAGTGTGCGCACACCGCCTGCTCTGAACCAGTTAAGGAGGGGGGCTTAGGGTCTATCAGAAACCGCAAAACCGCAGAAGAGCGGTTTCGATCAAAACCGAAAACCGCATGCAAAACTTTCTAAACCGATAAATTTGCACATCTCAGTTGTCAAATTCCTAATCGATCTGATACTGTGGTTACAAGTGGAACAACATAGGTTTCGCAGCTATTCGAAATCAGCAGAGGAGTATTACTGCTGCTCAGATCTAAAGCGGGACTCCAATAAGAGAAACCGAAAAAGCACATAGGATAACAAATCCGACTACTTGTCAAAAACCGAGAACCAAATGTTGAAAACGGAGAATTCGCAAAACGCAATAAATAACAAAACCGAAAAACCAACATTTTTGGCACAAAAATCGAAAACTGTCCAAACAAATAGCCAAAATCGCAAAACCGCAAACCCCAATGCCACCCCCTCCCCCCTCGTTACGCGGCGACACAACATAACTTCCTTTTTTCTGTCATGATACTGAGGCAGGAAGCGCTTTGTACATCTTAAATCACATGTGATCGATGTTTAAAATGAGGGAATAATTCCATCACACATTTTCAAAAATTCATTGGCCCTTTCAGTTTTCTTTAGGTACGAAGCACGATGTCAAAATTTTTCGTGGCAGCTTTACTGCTAACCGGAGCGACCAGCTTAACTGCCAATCGTCAATCGAGGAGAATCCGACGCTGCATTCAGGAAGTACGTGACTTCTATTGTTACTGAGTCCATAAGGACCCCCTGCCTCTCCCCTGGTAAAGTTTGCGTGGCAGGACCTCGGGGTCTAAAAGGAACTCCGGGAAATCGGGGTAGACGCGGTCCAAGGGGAACTAAGGGAAAGACGGGAACGAAAGGATTTATGGGACCACCTGGCAAATCTGGAAAACAAGGAATGAAAGGAGATGTTGGGAATCCTGGGGTGAAAGGAGAAAAAGGTGTGAATCTATTCCCACTTTTTCTTTACATTCCTCATCTTTAGGAACAAAAGAAGCGGAAAATCACTTTAGGTTTGTAACCACATCCAAAAGATCATATAGATCTCTTGAACGTAGATCTCTTGAATATACCAAACCCAAATCATGATAAGAGAATTCAAAGTTTAATCTCAAGGTTGATATCAGAGTACAATTTTATCATTCAGTTTAAAAAGAAAACAGTCTGCAAGGTTGAGGAGGCTTCGTCCTATCTCTAGAGCCAATTTTTATTACGCCAGATGATTTTAATCCAACACCTGTTAGATGTCAGTTATCTGATAAGACTGTAAGTAAAGAGAACTTAATAAATATGACTTATGATCTGTGCCATCATTATAAGCTAATTTGGTGAATCCTTTCAGTTAATGAAAAATGCCGCGCGAGGTAAGTGTACGATCTATAAAAAATCGACAGAGAACCATTAATTCAATTGAATAAAGGCTGATAGTTTCTAAAGAAACTGTTTGGGGCTGCGTTGGTGGGGGGTAACGAAATAAATTGGATATATCAACAAAATTGAAATGTTAAATTGGCCACCGTCACGATTAACTTTAAAATTAATCAAAAGCACTTTAAAGATGATTCTATATTTGACGGGCAGACAGTGCAATGATTTCAGAAGCGGCGTTACATGGCAGTATTTGCTTTCTTCAAATATAAGGCGCGCGGCTGCATTTTATACCGCTGGAACTTATGTAGGTGACAGTTAGGCACTCCATACAGTATAATTTGGATTTATCAACAAAGTTGAAATGGTAAATTGGCCACCGCAACGATTACAAAAGCTGACGTTTCGAGCGTTAGCCCTTCGTCGGAGCGAATAGAGGAATTGTGGGTTGTGTGTGCTTTTAAAGGCAGAAAATGGAGCTACGTTATTGGTGGGAACTTGGCAACGAGAAAAACACGAATAAATTAGTGGAATGAAAAGCGTTCGTTGATCCCTGTGCTTAATAATTAAACCTTGCATCGCATTTTGACCGAATCTATAAAAAAGCTGCAACCAGAATTAATCTCTTGCGATCAATTCGTCCTTTGATCGACCAAAAGTGTGCAGAATCGATCTATAACACTATGATCGCACCTATTTTTACCTATTGCGGAACACTTGGTCTTAGCTTTCCGGATTACCGAAAGGAAATGATAAAGAACATCGAACGACGAGGCTTTAAAGTTATTGGCAATAGTTCTTTTAATCCCCCATCCGTGAACAATTTGATCAAGCGTAAAAGCTGTTTGTTTGTTTTCGACTGTCTCCTGAATAATGTTTGCACACCCTTTAAGAACTACTTTGAAAGACTGGTTCATTCTAAGGCCACTAGGAATAACGGTATATCAGTGAAATTACCCAAAGTACGTTTAGAATTTGGTAAAAAGAGCTTCTATTACCAAGGAGCAAAGACTTTCAACAACCTGCCTGCTGAACTAAGGTCGTTAGAATCGAGACTGAAATTTAAGAACAAATTGCGAGATTATTTTAGTTAAAAATTCGATCTAAACGTGGTTATAGGTATCCTTTTTCAGAACATTTTATATTATTGTATGCTTTTCTAGACCTTAAGATCAATGATTATATCTTGTTAAGTTTTATTTTATTTATTTATTTATTATTTTGACAGGACCCCAAGGACAACAGTGTTACACACTGATGGGTTTTCAATCCTGAATAAAAATTCGTTATTATTATCATTATTATTATTATTATCATTATTATTATTATTATTATTATTATTATTATTATTATTATTAAGGCTTCCTTCTGTCTCCAGAGCCAAATGATTTTAATCCGACGCTTGTTGGACATTCCTCTACACTTCAGTTAAGGCGTTTGTTACATGCCTGTCTATATTTTTTTAAGGCGACAAAGGAGTTCCTGGACTTCCTGGACCTAAAGGTGAACCAGGCCAGTCCATAGCTGCTCCAAACATAAATGTATCTCCTGCCTCGCTTATAATCACTGAGAACCAGACCGCCACGTTCAGCTCAGCCTACGGTAATCCAAAACCAACAGTAACTTGGTGGAAAATGAATAGCGCAGGACAAGTCAATATAAACAGTCAGGATGCTAGGCTGCAGATTAAAAATGCCAAGTATAATGATTCATGAAGCTACATTTGCATGGCCGCAAGTGTCCTCGGAAAAGCTCAGAAGGCGGTGAAATTTACTGTTCAAGGTGACACCTCATTCCACATCCCTCATGGTTTGTTAGTTTATCATCTCGGTCATTTAGTTTTTTTTTCCGAATTCTAGTTCCCCCAAGGTTCATCCATACTTCCGATAGGTTGATAAAAGTCCTGGCAAACTCAGCTGCATCTGTTCCTTGCCGTGCTATTGGTTTTCCGCCACCAACTATAGCTTAGTCAAGAGGATTTGTCCCGTTACCACAAGGCCGGACCTCCATTACTAAGAATGGTACCCTTAACATCGCCAACTTTGGTCCTCTAGACGTTGGTACATATCAGTGTAAAGCCAGGAACAAGCTTGGATCTGTCACCGTTCTGATTACCTTACATTATATTCCACCAGGTCAGAAAACTTGATTTTGATGACAGTCTTAAACTGAATTTCTTTGAAGTGCCTACGATCATGATTTGGGTGAGTACCACAAAAACTCGAGAGAAAAACAAAAGTTGTTGACATGACTTCAAACTCACTTTTTATATCCTCTCATTGCCGCGCGCAAGGAACAGTTCAAACTTGGTATCCTTACAATAAAGGATCCCAGTAAACCACGAGTCGTTTTTCGCTGATGTTATCACCTCTGTTTTCGTTTACATGCAGGCGACTATGGATAGGGTTGGGAAATTGCTTAGAAGCTTTTTACAAGACAAGTTTTGTTCTATTTTATTTTTCAGGGCTTTGGCAGGCCTCGACTATATTAGCGGAAAATTTGTTCTATCAACGTCACCTAAATCAGTATCTGAAACCTGCAGTTGGAAGCCATCCCAATTTCTTGCTTTGTTACCGCGCCTCCACTCACGGGTGGTTAGCAAGTACATTCCACAGCAGGTGTGATAGGAAACGTGACACAGTCTCCATCAAAAAAGTAGGACAGTACGTGTTTGGAGGATACACAGACATTCCCTGGGGTAAAAAAATAGCCTTTTATTATATTTGCTTTTACTTTAGCTTGACGGACATAAAGGCGTGTTTGTTGTGACAGTCTTGCTTTAGCTCACACATTCTGAACCAAAAAATTAACAAAGTTATAAATTCATGATAGGATACGAAACGCCTTCTGCCTCATTATCGTTTTAGCATTATTGTGCTTTGGGCTATTTGGTTCTGATTCCGTCCATTCTGCAAACGTTATTAATTTTTTAAAGAGAGGTTTCTCGTCGATATCATATTGCGAATTTTCATTTTCTGAAAACTAAGAAGCATTCTACGCCCTCGCGAAAATTAATGGCAACACTGCGTTTACATCGTGAGCCACCAGCCAATGAATCCTTCTTGTTCTCAGGAAAAAGATTTGCCGGCTTCGCAAGGAGTTCGAAGTAATAGTTTTTCGGTTACTTTTTCCCCAAATAGTGTCCGCGAGCACGTTTTTTTTGTCAGGTCTGGGTCAAATCAAAGAAAAGAAAACATATTCTTTGCCCATCTTTAAAGGTTCATCTTCAAGTAGGCCCTCGCCATCAGGGTTGCGGTGCGCCGAAACATATCGTGCTTCCTAAGGAATTCATATGAAAAGAAAAGTTCTTTTTTACCACGACTAAAGGAAGTTGAGGTTTAGTTTAAAATCGTATAGTAATATGCTTATTTCACATCTTATTCTTTAGAGTCCAGTGGAGGCTGGACAAGTACTTGCGAGGCGTTCATATTTTCTCTCCGAAATAAAGAAGGACTAGCGCCATTCAAGAGCCTAGTGACTAATCCTACATATGCTATCTACAGGCAGGCAGGTTATGGTCTAACTTTTGGGCTTGGTCACGACATTTGTATCCGAGATAATGCAAACAGTAACACAAGATCCTACACATTGTTTGGCTCTTATTATTCAGTCCCAAGTGGGGTAAAGGACAGAAGGACAATCCTGGCTGGGACTTACCACTTCACACCTGATGAGGTGGAGGTTTTCTATCTCCGTTGAATCATCACTGTCATCAGGACTTCATCGTGAATGCCTGTAAAAATAATGCCATACTTGAATTGAATTCACCCTTTGGCTTGATCGGCTGACTATTAAATTAGTATCAAGCGCCCATGTTTTCTTTTTTTAGCGAGAGGGCTGTCTCGTTTGCTGTTTTCCTAAATATTTCAATATAAAAAAGGTGGAAGGGACTTAACGTGACTGTAGTCTGTAAATCTTGACTTGTGCATGGTAGGTAAAAATTCATAAGGTTTGTCAATTTTTTTAATTTTTGCTGCCTAATTTAGAAGTGAGAAACGAAAATATTCTCAGAAACTTCCAAAGACTATATACTTGGGTGAGATAGAGAGTTCAACACTTTTTCAAGACGTGGTAGATTCTATTCCATACAGTAAATAGTGTGCGCAAAACTTAACTAGATTCCAATCTCAGAATTAGAGACACTTGATTCGATTACGTAATCTTAGAAGGGTGAGTACACTTCTATTTTAAAAATTAGATAAGTATAACTAGGAAAAATATCGTAGTTTGAGCCGAGTTCCTTAAAATAGTCGTAAATGATGATCAACTGAGTTTGTTTTAAATACAGCTAAGGTAGCGATGTAACCAAATATCAAAGGCGTGCTGAAGGGAATAAAGTATAACACTGGTATAACTCTTTTGTCGCATTCAGTTTCATAAACACCATTTTCCTCAGTATCTTAGCTAGGAGGTGAACGTTGAAGAACAATGAACAAATTAGAAATTATCTTCTAAAGTCTCCGTTGTTGCTGTGACAGTGCAGTCAGTCCTTAGAATAAAAGTACTTGCTGAGGCTTTCGATCAGTTATTGTTATTGTTTGTTTGTTGTTGTTGTTGTTGCTGTTCTTCCTTTTCTTTTCTTCGTCCATGCAAAACGCTGAACTCGACTCTCCTCGCCATTTTCTAAGTTTCGGCTTGTGTCAACTGCCAACTTAACTGAAAAACAATGGAAAATCTCCCTAAGATGGAAATCAAAGATCTTCAGGATATTATGACTGAGCTTATAAATTGAGATCAAGGACAAGAAGAAAGATATTGTTCAAGTTCTCTTTGAACACGCCTCTAAAATGAAAAGTGTAGATCAGATATAGCAGATCCTCTCCGAAAAATCTAATGCTTCTTGACAAAATATGATGAGAAAAAACATTTGGGCTGATCATTTCCATTTTGCCGAGACCCCTGGAACATTGGTCCTCAAAAGATCGAATTCGTGATAACATCGCTTGAATGAATCGAATGAAACGATAAAAAGAAAGCATCACCATTGATAGAGAAAAACCATAATAGAGGCTTGGGTAATGTAACTTGGTTATAATTAAAAAAGTTCCACTACATATGCTTTTGTTGAAAGCAATTAAAACGACCACCCAATCAGTAATCCTAACTGTCAAACATGCGTGAGTATCTGGGGTTGTGACCAAAGATAACTCTCAGAATAAATTTTCTTCCCGAAAGGGCAAGTTGTTCATGGAAAAAAGCTTCTTGGTACTCTCTATTTCCGTCCCTGAACACAAATTCGCATTAATCCGTTAATCGCGCGACCTTGAGCATTGTTCTCTTAGACCTGAACTCTTTAATCAAACGTGCAAATTCAATTCAAATTATTTTGCTCCTTAAGTGGTTTTTCTCAACTTTCACAGGCATTGACTCTCTTCCTTTCAGTGGTTTTTGAATCGGAAGGGGATAACTTTGTGTCCAGTCCATCCTTGTGCTTTAATTTTCAGCCCGCCCTTGTTATCTCGATTGCTATGACTTGCGATAGTATCCAATCACCTGACCTTGATAACTCCGAGGTATATAACCACGATAAAGTCCGAACTAAAGGCATAGATTAACCACGAACTTCTCATAAACTTACCGGAAGCACGGTGACAACATTTGACCACAGGTATGACGTAAAATAACACAATTATTTTCCAGAACTTCTCAACTTTTTTTTCTACCATCGGTACAACTTTCCAATGTAATTTCTGCAACTTTTATCCATCCATTTTGTTTGAAAAATATATGAAACACTTTTTGGAAAATGCGATTCTCTTCTCCTTGGATGTAAATGTAAAATCTGATTAAAAGTGGTGGCAATGTTGATTGTTTGCCTTGCGTCTTTTACATTCAATCGTATCATGTTAATGATCCAGTCCCTGATGTTTCAACTGAGTCGCTGGTCCGAAAAGACCACAAAGACGATTGGTCACATATAATGAACCAAAGAGACTTGGGAGATTTACAATCAATAAGTCCGAATAACGATTTTTTTCCAAATTTTATTGCTTTCTTTGCGCTGACTGGTTATTCATCCGTCAAGCGTTTTGTTCAGCAAGCACAATAATAAACGCTATAAAAAAGCACAGCAACAATCAATCGAAGGCGTGGTATAGTGGATCTTAAAACAAATTATCCTAAAATGGCTAGTTATAGATCATGGGTTCAGTAAATGGAAGTTATGAGAACATTTCCTCACTTAAACCCAAATGGAATGTACTCTTTGAAGACTTTTTTTCCTTCTTACAACCACCTCCCTCAGCTTTTTTTTCAACCGTTTTTTTTTTTTTTTTGTTCTTTTTTTCTATTTTCTCCTTTTTTTTTTCCTTCGTTTTAATAATTATGAAATGTTTTTTGGATTTTTGGATTTTTTCAACTTTTTTTTTTAAATGTTCTACTCTTTTTAATTTTTTTGTTTAACTGACTTTGTTGTGTTTTTATCTTATCTGTGTTTTAATAAGTGTTGGCCTCTTCGAGTAAGTACATAACAGTTGCTTCTATCACCTTACTGCTGATGATAAAATAAATATGGGAGATTACCTATTTATGATAATAAACTAAACGTAAATGTAAAGCATGCTAAGGGAACAAAACAAGCGTCTAACCCTAAAAAGATCCTCTACAAATGTAGACATAGTGTGTACATGTTCCGAGATAAGCATAATATTGGTATCGATCTCGATCAAAAACTTATATGATGTACCACCCAAACACACTCGTGCACCTAGGTTGACAAACTCACTGATAAATCGTTACGCTTGGTGGCAAAAAGAAAAAAAAAAAACTTTTTGAGAGTTCCCTTTCGGAAATTATGAAGTGTAACACTTGAAAATCTAAAGTTGGCCACAACAAACATATGTATGTATGTATGTATGTATGTAAGTATGTAAGTATGTATGTATGTATGCATGTATGTATGTATGTATGTAACAAATGAGCAAATTCTAAAATACCGTAAAACATTATCGATACTACTTCAAGCGAGTAACATGCTCTTAAATCTCTTTTTAAATTGCCGTTCCGAATTGTTCCCCTTCTAGCCACCTTAAAAGAAAGATGCAGGCGGATTGCGCTTTAGGCTATTTGAAAAAAAAAAAATGGTTTGGATTCCGTCCATTCTACATTCCTCGTCAATTCATTTAAGGAGGAGGGTTCTCGTCGAAATCACAGTGTGGAATTTCATCTTCTGAAAGTTAAGAAGCAGTCTACGCTACACGAAAATTAATTTCTCAAGCTCATTAATTATTTTTAAGGTGATCTTCCAATGAAGACGCGCCAATTTCGTCACGTGCATGTGGTTTGAAACCTAGGTGAAATACCATGGAGTAATGCGCTGTAATTTGAATTTTAATAACACACATTTGAATACTTACCGATGCCAGCAATTGTACCATATATTGTTCTTGTGAAATAACGTTTGGACGAAGATTTCGCTACCTCTCGCAGACTTAGAGAGCCAGTAACTCAAAGACAAGGCACTTATTTCGATCGGAGATGTATCCAGGGTTCTGTCCTGGTGTAACGGTTCACAAGGGAATTACCATTGTTCTTTCTTTGTTTACGAGTCATCGGTTAGCTATTGTGTATTGTTTGGTCTTTTGTATTGGCTCTTGTGAACCGGTACACGAGGACAGAACCGTATCCAGAGACTGGACCAAATGGAAATCGTAGGCGGGATTAAGAAGCTATTTAAAAAACTCGTGCATCGGGTTTCATCAGGGTTTCCAAAGCACTCGGCCTGCGGCCACGTGCTTTCATCAGTTTCCTCGTGTCCACGAGCACGTTTTGTTAGTCAGGTCTGAGTCAGACCGAAGAGAAGAAAACATATTCTTCGCCAATCTTTGAAGGCTAGGTCTACCTTGGAGCGGACCCAAACCATTAATTTTGCGACGCACCGAAACATATTGTGTTTCCTAAGAAATTTATACAACCCCTCTACCAACTATGATACAACAAGCAAAAATTCTAAATCCTTATCAGGACTCAGATTTTTTCTTTGTCGCAAGCTCGTGAAGGCGAAAAACATCTTTCTCTATTTTCTTTACCGAGCTCAAAACTTACCACCTTTCTTATTCTTTACAAAACACGAGGCTATCGACATCGCCGATCCTAGCAGAGTACAGGATGCATATGAACTTCGCAATGGGCCTTGCTCACCATACGGAGTTCTGGCTCATCAGTAGAGCATCGGAGCGCGGAATCCGATGGTCTGGGGTTTGATTCCTCACGGAGTCTAAGAATTTTTCTTCGTCCCACGCTCGTGACAAGACGAAAACATCTTTCTATATTTCATCATTGAGCTCAAAACTTACCATCTTTTTTCATATTTGAGGTTTAATCGTATCGTAATTTCATTATTTCATGTATTATTCTTCAGGGTCCAGTGGCAGCTACAGAAGTCTAACCCAAGGTGTTCATATTTTCTCTCCGAAATAAAGAAGGACTGGTACCGTTTATGAGCCTGGGCCCAGTTGTTTGAACGCCGATTAGCGCTAACCCAGGGTTAAATTTTAATACAGGTCTCTATACTTCTCTGTACAAAAGCCGTTTTGGGATAATTTTCCCAATTCTTTTTAAAGCACTTAGTCATCAAAGTGTAGAAAAATATAATTAAACTGAATTTTCTTTTAAAGCTTTCGGATCTGAAATCAAATTCCACACTAACCCTAGGTTATCTTGACCAACTTTTGAACGACCCGGCCCTGGTGATTAAACCTACAAATGTTATTTACCAGCAGTCAGATTATGGTCCAACTTTTGGGTGGGATCACGACATTAAAATCAGTGATGTGCAAACAGCAACACAAACTCCCAGTACGCATTGTTTGGTGATTCTTATTCACCACCAAGTGGATGCAAGGACGAACAACAATCCTGGTCAGACTTTCAGTTTCACACCTGATGGGGTGGAGATTTTCTATCGTCACTGAATCAGTACTGTCATTATAATTCCGTCAAAATAAAATAAAAGTAATGCTAATTTAATTTACGCTTCCGCTTGACTGACTAACGAAGCAGTTTTTTTTTTTTTTCAGCAAAGAGGCGGTCTCGTTTGCTTTTGCTCCAAACATTTAAAATATAAAAAAAAGTTGAAAGGGCTTCACTGCAGTTTGTAAATCTTAACTTACGCAAAATATATCTTATTAGCCGTTTTGTTGTGTAGTACCGCATTTCTTATCAGTGGCTTCTGCAATCGTCGGGATAATGTTTCTGGACAATCCACCCTTGAACTTTCATTTCCACCTCGCCCTCGTTATTTCGACTACTTTGACCAGTGAATATTCCAATGCCCGACCTTGAACCTTTTGAGATGTATACCCACGGTATATTCTGAACTAAAGGCACAGATGAACGACTTTCATAGATTTACGGCGAACTAGGTGTCAAAGATTTTACTAAAGATCTGATGTATATTTGCGCAATTATTTTCCAGAAATTCTCAACCCATTTTCCTACTATCGGTAACAACTATCCAAATATATTTTTCTGCAACTTGTGTCCATCTATTTCGTTTGGAAAATACATGAAACACTTTGGGGAAAATGCGATTCTCTCCTCCTTAGTCGTTAATGTAAAGTCTGATTCAAAATGGTGGCAATACTAAGGGTTTGTCTTTCGTCTTTTGCATGCAATTGTATCATGTTCATGATCTATTCCCTGAAGTTTTAACTGAGTCGCATATTCGAAAAGACCACAAAGGCGATGAGTCACATAATGAACCAAAAAGTCTTGGGAGATTTATAATTAATAAGTCAAGAACGATTTTTTCCCAAACTTTGTTGGTTTTTTTTTTTTTTTTTTTTGCGCTGACTGGTTATTCACCAGTCAGGCGTTTTGTTCTACAAGCACAATAATGAACGCTACAAAAAGGCACAACAACAATCGAAGACCCGTAGTATAGTGGACCTCAAAAGAAATTATCACAAAATCGTTAGTTAGAGGTCATACGTTAAGTAAATGGAAGTTATGAGAACATTTCCTTACTTAAAACCAAATAGACTGAGATGTATGAAGACTTTTTTTCTTTCTTACAACCACCTCCCTCAGCTCTTTCTCAACTGTTTCTTTTTTTCTCCAATTTTTTCCTCCGTTTTTTAAAGTTCCTTTTTTTTTTGGATTTTTTAATTTTTTCAACTTTTTTTTTAAATTTTTCTATTTTTTTCAATTTTTTTGTTTTGTTTCTGTTTTACTGCTTTAATTGCGTTTTGATGTTAACGGTTTTTTAATTGTTGGCCTTCGTCGGGTAAATACCTAACAATTTCTTAATCACCTTACTGCTAATAAGATAAATATGGGAGAATACATATTTATGACAATAAACTAAATAAGCTGACGATAAAGTAGATGTAAAGTACGCTGTGGAACGAAACAAGCGTCTAACCCTAAAAAGATCCTCTACAAATGTAAACATAATGCATAACTGTTCCGAGATAAGCATAATACTGGTATCAACCTCGATCAAAAAATTGTATGATGTACCGTCCAAGCACACTCGTGTACCTAACTTAATCAAACCCAATGATAAATCGTTACGCTTAGTAGCCAAAAAAAAAATTCTTTTCTTGAAAGCTCCCTTTCGGAAATTAAGAGGTATAACTCTTTAAAACCTGAGGCTTGCCGCAGCAAATAAACAAATTCTGAAATACCGTAAAACATTATCACTACTACTTCAAGCGAGCAACATGCCCTTAAATCTCTTTTTAAATTGCTGTTACGAAATGATCCGTTTAAATGAACTTGCCCTTTTAAACTCCTATCATGCTTTTCCGGATATGATATTTACGATCTTACGTCTCGAGATTTCCCCTTCCCTCTACCTGATTCGTTACGTTTTCCTCTATTAAAAGATTCTGATAACGTTTCATGAAAGAAGTGTGTGCTTTGTTTTTCTTTTTTGTCTCGTGGGACTGAGCTTGTTTTACTGTTTTTTAGGTCGTTTTTCAAAATTTTCCTTGTGATTTTTTAGACTATTGACACATTCAGATAAAATACCTCTACATCAATAATTTCATAACACTTCTCTGTCTATCTCTTTTATAACTAATCTATAAACAACACAGACTACCAATCTTAGAAGATCGACGGATACTGTTTCCTAAACCTAATAAGTGCGGTAAGTAAACACAAATTGAACAGGAAAGGGAACAACAGGAGCAAACACAAAAATGACAATAAGTAATACTACTACAACTACTTCTAATAGTAATATTAATAAGAAGAAAACATGAAAATGACTAACGATTACACTGCAACTCCTAAAAATATAAGTAACACTTACAATATCAAAATAATCTGCTATAGCAGATTTCATCGTGATGCTATTTTGTGGCTGTAAACCATTTCTGTCGCTTAGAATTACCTCACTTTACGATCTTTCAGGGACCTCTTGAGAATTTACACATGCAGTAGTACTGTAGTAACCCTTGCACTGATGGCGTTTGGGATATGGTGCAGACATGCAAGCTTAAAATGTATACAAATCATAAGTGACAAACATCCAAACCCAAGAGTACTAAAAAAACAAGCATACAAATCACACACAAAATAAACATATAATCGACTGGGATCATTTCATGAGTCAAGATAAAAATAGATTGGTTAATAGACTTCGTCGTTTATGTAGTAATGACTCTGATTTTCACCACAAATCAGAGTCAATGTGTCAGTTCTTCGATAAACGTGGTTACCCTGTTTCCGTCGTTCAAGCGGGTTACCACCGCGCTCAACTTATTGATCGACATTCAGCACTACAATCGTCGCATAAGGAAGATTCCGACCGCATTCCATTCACTCTCACGTTTCACCCTCACAACCACTCAGTTAAATCCATCATTCTTAAAAATTTCAAATTACTTCAAAACGATCCAGAGACAAGCACTATCTTCTCGCAGCCTCCGCTCATTTCATTCAAACGCGACAAAAACTTAGGCAATTTTTTGGTCAGAAGTTCTTTTCAGACTAATGAGCAACCAGGCACTTTTAAATGCGCTCGTGCACGATGCAGAACGTGTCCTTTCATTCACAACACTGATAAAATATCGGGACCTAAACGATCCATTAAGATCACCGATCACTTCACGTGCACCTCGGCTAATGTAATCTATTGCATAATTTGCACTTATTGCAAAAAGATATACATCGGCGAAACAGGCAGAAGACTAGGTGACCGATTCCGAGAACACCTTCGAGACGTGGAAAGGAATGACAAGGACACATCTAGACCAGTCGCCAGACATTTTAATTTACCTAATCATTCTAAGCAACATATGGCAATCTGCGGTCTTTCCTTGCACTTAGGTGGCACGGAAAGCCGTAAAAATCTTGAACAAAAGCTCATCTTTCAAACCGGCAATCTTAATCCCACAGGGATCAATGAACGCTTTTCATTCCACTAATTTATTCATGTTTTTCTCGTTGCCATGCACCCACCAATAACGTAGCTCCATTTTCTGCCTTTAAAAGCACACACAACCCACAATTCCTCTATTCGCTCCGACGAAGGGCTAACGCTCGAAACGTCAGCTTTTGTAATCATTACGGTGGCCAATTTACCATTTCAACTTTGTTGATATATCCAAATTAAAAATAGATTTGTCAACCATAATATCGCAGGTTTCTCACGTTTGAAAAGCCGACCAATTTCACGGAAGTGAAATATTTTGCGGCATGAAAATTTACCCTGGGTGAGCCAGTGAATGGAGAAGAAGAGTTGGTAAAAATGTTCGATTATCTTACGCTTATCTAGGCTTGGGATTGTAATGAGTAACGGTTCTAGGTCGACACTAAGCCATCGCATGGGCCGTGACATCTTGAATCTAGCTCTTAACCAGCACTTTTGTCCTTTTCCCACGGGGTTTTTTTTTCCCCGGCACATTTAAGCCAAAACTCTGACCACAATTTTTTAAAAGACATTGACAAGCTAATGTTTTGTAACAATTTCCCGTGATGGTGGCTACCAAATTAGACGTTAAGTGCCAAAGGTGATAATACTGAATATAAGTGATTCTACCCATACATGTATCTTCACATACTCTATGTATTCTGGTGCACGGCTATAACATGCAGAATAAACGTAGTCATTGCTTCACGTTGTGAGAGACACTGAATTAGGATGCCTTCAATTGCCGAGTAAGCAAAGTCAGGCTGGAAAACAAACCACCTCCTTTCTCGTTTCTGTTGATAAAACTTTTTGAAATATTGTGAAAAAATTATCTCATTAAAATTAACTGAAAGGGATAACAAGTGAACACGGAACGCTCCCTTCTGCGCATACGTGGACTGCATGAGAGTTGTCATGCGCACTTACAACACTATATCTAACTACTCTAAAAAAATATCAGTCAAATCGCTATCAAATTTGCTTATCTCCCCACAAAACTTAAACAAACGTGAACTTCATATCCAATTAAGTGTCATAAACAATGCTGCATAATGTTGCAAATTCAAACAAAAACATATGTAACTAGCTAGACCGTGATTATACAGATTCTTGAATCAAGGACAATATGCCCTACCTTCTATTGAATTGGTGCATTGATTACTAATCAACTGCACCTCCTCAAACAGTTTTGAAGCCACATCTTTTCCATGTGGTGGCTCAAAGCAGTTCGCAGTACTTATGATTTGATTTGTTATCACTTTCACCCTGAACTGGCCGCTAGTGAAACATTAGCACCGAACGAAGGTCCAATCATTGGTTAATGCGGGTCTCCTTGTCTGCCTAACTCTGTCCTAATCAAAAAACATAATAACCTTCCACGCTTTTGTAAAAGGTCGCGCTTAAACCTTCTCTTTTCAAGGCCTAAACAAAATGTGTATTTCAATAACAAGGTCATTTTTGCAATTAAAAACTAGTACCCCAGCTTATTTGATATATAATCACCTAGGGTAATAACTAACATATCTCTACTGTAGGATACATTCATATGACTACGACTTTGACACGCCCTTGCAGGACTATAAGAACATACAACCCAATCAATTACAATCAATCAAAAAGCATAACTATCTTCAACGCTTTTGTCAAAGGTCGCTTAAACCTCTACTTTTCAAGGCTCAAAACGAATGTGTATTTCACAAACCACGTCATTTTTCGCAATTAAAAACGTCTACTAGAGCTTATTTGATATATAACCACTTAGCGCAAAAACGAATAGGTTTCTATTGTAAGGTGTATTCATATGACTGCAACTTTGACATGCCCTTGCAGGACGATGAGAACATGCAACCCAATGATCGAACGTCTACTCGTTACCAATGTTTTACCACAGACCGATACAGGGTGGAAGTGCTGATACATCGAAACAATATGACAAAGTACTGCAAACTGTTAAGCCACCTTAGGAGATGCACCTCTCAATGTGTTTAAGGACTGTATCGCTATCCTCTCCATCAAATCTTCTCAAGCAGCGAGGGCATTCTTCCAGTCCAACCACCTCGTCCTTGCTGCTGACACCTGAATCTGATTCGACATCGTTTCCATCCGAAGGGGAATCGATAACGTATTGAACTGTGTCTGGGTAAACTTCTCCTCCATGGTACATGGAAGTTCTGATTGACTGTTAACTTGCTGGATGTGTGACCAATTCACGGGCAGGAGGAGGTACGCCCTGAAAGTTGCCAGAGGGATATGGCATTATGAGCCGTTAAAAAAACCTCAAGCAGCACTATAAATGTCGGAAAATACTAAGTAAAGGTATTATAGCTCAGTGCAACAAACTACGCCGGGTGTCTAAGGAATCTGGCAACAAAACGTTAGCTCATATTCTCATGGCGATCATAGGGATACCCTCTGAAAGTAGCGGTGGAAAAAGGCTGCTAGTCCGAAAGCATCTTCAGGACTTTGTGGTACAACAGCAGCAGGTCAGTACATGTACCAATACACAGAGTGGACTAGGAACGAAGGGAAGCGAGACCTGTGACTCAACCCTTTACATTTTCGTCTCGGAGCGTATTTTCAATTGATTGTAGTTAAAAAAAAAAAATACCAACGTAATTTCCACAGCCAATCAGAAAAAGGGAAATTGTCAAAACAACATTCGAAGTAAATCCTAAGGAGGTGCTCTTAGCGCAGAAAAGCGCGACTAACCAAGTGGCGATTGCTTTAGTGTCGAATCTGATAGGCTGAGGAAGTAGTGCAAGTTTTCTGAACCATTCTTACTTTGTAACCAAAGCCATTCAAATACTAAACCATTGTAGAGACTGAATACAAAATCCTTACCCTCGGAACCATATTGGCCGCTTCCTCTCTTGATATGAGCCATTAAAAGGACCCCGAGCAGTACTTTTATAACAGGAATTGCTGATTTGCTGTCATGGCTCTTCGGTCGAAACTATACTGGTCTGTGCAGTTCGCGCCAAATACTGATGTTGATAGCTTCGACAAAGCAGACACTAAATTAGCGTAAAATTCGAATTTAAAATCCTTACCCTCTGAGTCAAAGGGGGCCGCTTCCACTCTGGATTTGTGTAGTCCAGGCCAGATCTTCCATAAGCATTGTACTGTGATTGAGCTCGAGTGTGTGGATAGTGAGGAAAAAAACAATACAACTTTAAATGAAATGAACGAGAAAACCAGTGGAGATTTCTGGGGTAATACACCTGCATGTTAAATGATCTGTAGTAAATGTACTTCAGCACTTCAATCTGCGACCGCTTTGTTTTTTACTTAAAGGAGACTAGGAAAACAAAATTAGCGTTTGAATGTGCAAAATTGAGTCACAGTGTTCAGCGATCATGTAGCAAATTGTAACGTTTAAACAATCTATTTTTCATGCTCTCAAGTCAACATAGTGTCATAAAAATTTTCATGAAATATCGAGCATTTGTGTTGTTGTTCGCTTCGCTAAAACTTTGCTTCTTTGTCCTGAGCTGCCCAAGTATAGAGGTTTCAGATGGCGTGTCAATCTTTGAAAACAAATACCAGCCATACTACTTAATCCAAACATAAGCGGTTTAGTACAATTTACTAATGTCAGCGGTTTAGTACAATGTACGTCATATAGTACAAGTTTTTCTCGAAACCAAAGTTTTATCTCTAGCGACCATTTCATGATTAATTCAGGTTACAAAATGGCGAATTGAACAAACTTGAGCTTGGAAGCTATACCTGTCCATAAACTTGTTGCTGTAACTCGTGTCCTCTCATTAGCCTGTCCCTCTCTCGGTCATGTACCTCTTTACTGGCATGGACCCTAGCCTGTTGTTCAGCCACAGCCCTAGCCTTGTGGGCCAACGGATCATTGTATGAGTAACCACCCTGTGAAGAACAGCAAAGCGTATATGTAAGCTCCTCTGGAACCTTGGGAAATAAGTCCCAGCAACATTTACAAGCACACGCCCTTCCCAAAAGCGCAGGTACATGTTTAACTGTACAGATATAGCCATTTGGTTTGCATAAGTCAAAAAAGGAAAAAATAAACTCACGGCAGTTTATCTGGCTCTTAATTGTTGCTGAAGGCTCTCCTTCTCCCTCTTCTCTCGTCTGAAGTCTTCTTCGTATAACTGGAGCTAAATCAAGACACAAAAAGACGGGTTTTTTTATGTAATAAGAGTACATAATTTGGTTCCTTGGTTTCCATGAACATCAAGCAGTTAGAGTTAGAGTACAATCAACATCAAAGAAAGACATTATATGACTACATTACCATATTAACCATTTTAATGAAAGGATTCCCACCAGAATCATAAAGAGGATGTTAGAGCTTATACTCTCTTAAAAAGTACACGGTGTAGGCTCTTCCATATAAAACAGCTTATTAGATGCTTACCCCACATTAATTGCTTCAAAATGAACAAATGAGTGATTTGTATGTTGTGGAAGTAATGATAATTAGCCGTGGTTATTGTACAATAAACCCTGCCCCAAGTACATGCTCCAAGCAATTACTTCTTAAGAGGAAACCAAGGTCAATATCACGATATTCAAGACCAATAACACTACACAACGCTACATCTTGATAAAGCGTATATTCGTATGATGCACGATCCTCGCAGTAGATAGCGCTATTTAAGCAATAGCGAAAATCAGACCTAAAAAAAATCAGGCCTGTACGGGATTCGAACCACTGACCTCTGCGATACTAGTGCAGTGCTCTTACCAATTGAGCTAACAAGCCAACTGGGAGCAGGCCGTTAAGTTGATTCTTAATAAACCCGTGAAAGTGATAAATCAGTACAATGAAATATATGAATATCACTTTCACGGGTTCATTACGAATCAACTTAATGGCCTGCTCCCAGTTGGCCTGTTAGCTCAATTGGTAAGAGCGCTGCACTAGTATCGCAGAGGTCAGTGGTTCGAATCCCATACAGGCCTGTTTTTTTTTTCAGGTCTGATTTTCGCTATTGCTTAAATAGCGCCATCTACTGCGAGGATCGTGCATCATACGTATCTAATACCGCAGTTCAAAATATACGAACCTCATATATTTCATTGTACTGAAAACGTATATTGTTCGTGCATAATTTTGCATGTATATTTGTCTGTCTTCAAAACAAAGATAAAAAAGAGGGATAACCATTCAAATGTGCCATACACACAGACCTACTCAGCCAATTAAGTAACACTTTCCTTGAAACAGCTTGTGTTCATGACAGAACTCGAAGAAGGCAGTTGCCAAAACAAAGAAAACAGACAAGCATCAATTAAACATCTTTACACATCAAAATGCAGAGACAAATAATCTCACAAACACATTCAGCTGAAGGGCTTTTTTTATGTAGACGATCATCTGGTGGGAAGACGTATCCAAAGTGGATACTTATACTAAGACTGCACCAACAGTCAATTCAAACACAGCTTTAGTCTATACGTTATTATCTCCATAATTTTTTTCCAAAGTATACCTGCTGCTCAAGTGCATGTAACTGCTCTTTCACGGCATCCAATTTTTCTTTGAGCTTCTCTTTTTCTGCTTGATTGCTCTCACGGTCTTCTCTTTCAGTGGCAAAATCATCAGCATAGACTCTGAGTTGTTGTTTCAGCACTTCAATTTGATCAATGACCTCTGCAGGGATTTGATGTCCAAGAGCAGTAGTACCAGGCTAAGATGGTGAACCTTCAGAGGGTGGGCCTGGACGTGGTGCAGTTGCACCCAGCAAGGATAGACGAGAAGGTGGTTGCTCCATTGATGAATACTGGGGTGCCAGGGGCTGTGGACAAGCAAATATATGGAAACATGTTCTGTAAGTTCAAGTCTTTTGGCCTTACAGTTGGTGATATGTTTTGAGAGAAATGCAGTATTACCTTTATCTACTGCAGTCGTGCATGTTACAGTCTACCCAAAATATAATTTGACAACAATACAACACCCTTTTCTGTACAGTATCTGAAAGCTACATGTTGGCAACTTGTGGAGATTTGTGAACTTCTCACGTTTGATCCAACTTAAAGGCATCTGAGTGGTAATGATAATAATCAAGAAACAAACTTTTACTGACGGAAAATATTTCTACACTGTAAGCTCAAACACAAATGTTGTCATAGTGGAATGTGTAGATTACAGCAATTTCTGTCTTGATGATTACATGGTGCACAAGGATTTGTTTACAGACATATAAAAGCATACCGAATACATGGGCTTGTTCCTCATCAAAAGCTGTAAGCCATTGATTTCTAGCTGTTTCTCTTGTATCTCGCTTTCAAGCTGTTTGCAGCGATCTTCTAATCCCTAGAAAGTTCAATGCATATAAACTGTAACTATAATACACATTTATGACCAGATTTTAAGAGGAACCAGTCAGACTGTAAAAGGTCTCGTTTAAGGGCCAAATTCCTTCCCCACAGTCAGATCTCAAACCTCATCCAATTCACTTGGATCCCAACATATATCTGTACACCTTGTCTGTGTTGTATGACACTTGCCTTAACAGATCACATAAATTTAGTAGGGGTTTCCATGGCTTTCTATACAGAAATAAAATAATTGGATACCAAGTCTCAAATGAGAAAAGTCAAAACAATTATTTTCAAGGGTCAAAGTGTTTGGCAGTGTAATACAAAGAACTGCACATGATAATTATGCAGGTACATGTATAAACTAGAGCCCATTATCAATACACTTTAGTTTGCAACCACATTTCAGAAATGGAACTTCCAAGTGATTACTTATAAGCAATTAACTACTGCAAACCTTTTTCTCTGAAAGTAATGCTCCTGTGAAATGTCCGTTACTGCCTGACTTCAGCATTTCAATTTGCTTCTTAAGATCATCAGTATCTTTTTTTGAGGCGGCAACGAGAAGCTTGTACTGTTTAATAAACAATTTGTACTGTTTAATAAAACAATTATTCCACTCGCGCTTGTTGGATATGAGATGATTATAGCCAACGAGGTCCTACGCGCCTCGTTGGCTATATATCATCTCATAACCAACGGGCGCTCGTGGAATAATTGTTAATTACACAATAATGGCCGCTTTTATTTGTTTTTGTTGCTTCAGAAGTGACTAACCTATTTTACGTATTTGCAGGAAAATCCGTGGAAGAGAAGATGCAGTCAATGCACCGTTCATCAACCTAAAAATTAATTTTGCTTCACAATAAAGGTCGCTTTTATTTGTTTTTGTTGCTTTAGATGTGACTAACCTGTTCCACGAATTTACAGGAAAATCCGTTGAAGAGAAAATACAGTCAAGGCACCGTTCATCAACCTATAGCTAGGTCAACCCTAATTTTCTGCTAAGAAACGTACTGACACATTAGTGCAAGACTACTTGCAGTCTTCTCTCTGACTAGCACCGTTCAAGGCTGTCAACTTATTCGTGAGCAAAGTAATGCTAGAAATGAAGTCATGATTGCGGGCTAGTTGGTTTCATTGATGCAAATTTTCCCCTTCTTTCGTTACTTGGCTATTCTTCTTTTCTCTGAAATTGTATTTTTTTTGTTTGCTTGTTTGTTTTTTTGTTTTTTTTTATGATTAATTGGTAATAAGACTTCGTATCGTCCGATTAAGTCTATAATCATACGAGTGATAAACAGTGATAAACACGAGTATGATTGCAGACCGAACTGTACTTCACGCAATCCTATTATATTTACTAATGATAGCAATAATAATGATAACAAAAATAGTGATAACGATATCAACGGAAAAAAAATGAGGACGTTTTAGTGATAAAGATGATAGCAATAACTACAGATTCTTAGCTATACTAAACGCGTTTATTTCGTTCCTAGGCAAAGGTGTAAGTTATTATTATTAATTATAATCTTTAAGTTAATATAAGCTAATTTAAAAGGATCGAGGGAGTAATCTACTGAGAGCACTAGAATTATATTAAGTAGGGGCCAAGTATTTTATCAAACAAGACATTATTTGTATTCAGTACTGAATGTAGAGAAAGGGATGGCAATAAAAGATCATTAACATTATCACTCAGTTTAATTATTAGTCATCGGGTCACTCTTCAGTAAGTCTAAGCTAGTTCTGCTACCATTCAAAATGTCGAAGGAAGCGGTTTAATCAGACAGCGCAATGGCAGTTTATGCTTCTCTTGTTTTTCCCCATGTACGCGTTTGCAGTGTTTCAACATACAACATCTTTTACGAATTTTTTTGCGAAGCTATATAAAAAAAGTTGAGTTTATGCAGGTGCAGTTAGCTTTGTTAAACCGTTTATATACCAAAGACAATATATGCTTTTTGGTCTCATGGAGACAGGTGCTCAATTAACTTACTTCGAACGCCACTAACCTAGAAACCGTACTTGCGTCATCTAATTGCATTTCCTTCTAGTCAAATAGGAACAAGTATTTTTCAAACAATCTTCTTAAAAGCCTCTTTAGGAAATATTATAACTTTAATACAGCCATTCAGCTAACGCTGTTATACCGTGTATATAAGTTAACAATTCAACATCTCGGAGAAATTAAAGAAGATATGGAACTCGGCGGTCAACTGAGGCTTGGAAAATGTTTACCTTTACTGGTTTGCTTTTTAATTTTGGTTGTCTTCATACTTCGCAAGGTACTGCAAAGTTTATTTTATGCGATCATTTCGTAATTTGTGATGGCAATGGCGTTCAGCAGAGCTAGGTCAATGGCAGTCTCTAAAATCTTCATTAACCTTTTCTTTCCTAGGTCTCAATCGAGATTCCTCAGAACACGCGTTGTTGATGATGATGGTAGAAGAAATGTTTTCTTATTTAACGATCAACAACATCAGTTCATTCCCAGTTGAAGACGGCGACGAATGTGGGTTTGCCTGTGCAAACAACCCAAAGTGCTTTTCATACAACTTGGTGGCAAGTATTTCCGTGACCGGAAAACACCAGTGTGAGCTACTTCCATCCGACAGGTACAACAATTCGGATAAATTCATCAAAAAAGAGGGATCTCATCATTACAGTATTTGGGTAGGTTATGATTATTCACAATTGTTCTTGCAGGAGAAATGCCCCAAGAAAAATTATCTGTTTAATGAAGTCGAAAAGTTGCTATCAAGCCATGCTATATTGCGAAACGATACACTCTTAAAGTTATATCTTATATATGTTTTCCATATATAGAAATAAGTTTATATAGTTATTGAAGGGAGAAAACTCAACCTTTTGTTTAAACTTCATCGGACGTGATTCTGATACCGTCAATACCAGTTAGTTCTTCTGTTTATAAGCGTGGAAAAGAATGAAAAAGTTGTCAAAATAGTATATGAAAATAGAGCTTAAAACTGTTAGGACCTTGTCTCTTTGCCGTCTCATATAGCATCACATATCACCAAAAATTTAGTTATAACATTTACAGAATGTTATGGTTGGCAATTTGACAAGTTTCCTACGATCGAATTCTGAATTAATTGGGACGAAATATGGCTAAACTGAGATCATAAGTTTGCTTGCTGCTTAATTAGTGACGTACGTGGTAAAATGATTTGTACATCATATCATTCTAAACGCCTTACAGCTGTACATGGCTGAATAATTACGATATCTTATCCTCATCTAAACTCTCAGCTAATAATCCGTGCTTTGGCCTTGGTTGGGAATACGATGATTTGGTTAAGAAAAATAAAGTCACTCCTACATGATAAAAAATTCGAGTGAAACATTGAGAAAAGGTAAACAAACACCACAAAAATATAAAGTGCCAAAAAGAATAAATTATTCAGACTCTCCACTCAGAGCATATCTTGTCTTTACTATCCTAAATTGGGTATTTTTCTAAAACATCTGTGGGGCTATTGTTCATCTGTGTTGTCTAGAAAATACGATGCGGCCAAGCGCGGTAAACTATGGGGGATTAAAAAAAGACAAAATTTTAAAGATGTGTTACATTTCTTTTTCTGACAAATATCCTCTACTGTGAAAGAACTTGAAATATTTAATGTAGTAACGAAATTCATGCTTGAGTGTTTGTGCGGATGTACGCACGCGTCTTTCTGAGGACATATCTAAGTTGTATTTAACGTCTGTCAATTGCTTTACTTATGTACGCAGGAAAGAAATAACTTGAAAGAGTAGTAATGAAAATATAAGAAAGGAAAGTCGAAACCTATTGCGAACGTAGCTAATTGTTGTCCAACAAAATGTTGCTGACTGTTTAGTGACGGCGTGTATAGTGCATTACAGTCTATTTCTTCCGCCTTTGATCTTCTAAGAAGTACAAAGACTGGCTGAGTCATTCGTTAAGATCTAAAGCGCTGGTCTTTGTTAATGTGTTGCTCACATATTGTTTTACCCATGTTTCCTACTTAGTCCCCATGCATCAATGGACCTTGCAAAAATGGTGGGACATGCGTGCCACAGTACGATAACGATAGTTATGTATATGTTTGCGCCCTTGGATTTACGGGGAAAGATTGCCAAATAAGTGAGTTTACCAGATAGGAATCAGTAACCAGCTACATTTTTCCTTACATTTGCTGTTTAAACGGAAACCGAAGTTTTAGACATGCATATGACACTCTGGTCGAAAAATAGAAAATAAGCCTGTTAGGGCGCTGCTGTTTTCGATTCTGGCCCTCAGAGAGGTGTCAATATTTTGACAACTAGATACTTAAATGTGTCGATCGACTTCCTCTTTATTGCTATCGATATTTTTCGAAGAGCTATGAAGAACCTTCAAATTACTGGTAATCACGTTTGCGTGTGATTGTCAACATTTTACTGATCCTTCCAAGATAACAGGACCTTTATCCCCATCAAAACAAAATGATGCTTTCGTTGGCGAACGCACTGCATTCGGAAAACAGTGGCGTCCTCACAGACTTTTCTTTCGCTTTTTAGACCACTCAGAGACTCCCTGCACTGTCGTCAGCTACGTTACTCTTACCACAGAGCTAATACCAAGACTGAATCTTTTAAGCCTTGTAACGATCACGCGAACCCCACAAGAGTTCTTATATAAGAGAACCTTTTATATAGATATCGACGACTGCAAGAATGATCCATGTCTGCTTAAAGGAACTTGCATTGATCGAGTCAATGGTTTTGACTGCCGTTGTCCATTCGGATTTGCTGGTCATCGATGTGAAAATGTGTCAGGTAAAGGTTACTTATTAGAGTTAACTGTTAAAAAGATAGCGAGGGAGAGGGGCTGGGGACCATGTTATGAAACTGTTGCAGCGGTTTTTTTTCCTGGGGTTGTGACAATTTTAGCGTTATTATATTTCACCTAGAATTGAAAATTGATACAACGTTCTGGCTAGCACAAAAGCTATGGTTAGTCAGCCAGTTCAAAAAGGATATAATGGTAATTGTGTTAATGTTTTTCAGTTTATTTTTCTTGCGCTTTGTTTTGTCCATCTTTTCTATTATTCTTGTAACGCGCTTTCAATCAGCTCATAAAAATAGCGCCACGTTATTTTATCATAAGTTGATGATAATTTTAATTTGATCATTAAGAATCATTATTACCCGTAAATTGCCTTTTCTTTGGTATGTGAGTTAGCTTCACAAAATTGCAGGATACATGATATTGCGATCTGCACACTTCACCCCCGATCATGATGATCAAGAACCCTATTTGTGTTTAAATAACCGTTCATAATCTTCAAAAAAGTGACCTCGTCTCTATTTTTCACAGGCATTTTCATCAATTCTACGATTTTGTCAAACATTGGAAGCTTTATCGGCAACCTTTCGAATTTCCTGGCACCTGCTGTGGGAAACCTTTCAAGATGGCTACTGTGCCACCGCGCCTCCGCACACGGCTGGGATGTAAGTACCTTCCACTCCAGTTGCGGCCATAAAAGTCACACTGTGACCATCATCAAAAATGACCAGTACGTGTTTGGAGGATACACTGATATTCCTTGGGGTAACGATAATTTTTTTTTTCACTTTGAATCAATCATGCTTTCTCTTGTTACTCTTTTGTGTTGCTGTCGTTGCGTTTTGATTTTCATTTGTTTGTTCCTATACTTTTCAGAAAGTCAGATTATTATCTGTAATATGAAAATAAGATTTTACAAACGTATTGCATTGTACTGGAAGGAATATAGAAGAACACGAGCAGAACTTCTGTAATTGATTTCTCCAAAAATGTAGAGACATATCCTAAACTTTATCACTTTTGCTTTAGTTGTGAGGATTTCCAGCGGCACTTTAACCACTTCTGTACCCTAAAAGGCCACTTTTTTTCTATGTATCACGCTTCTGTTCTTTAAAACCTTCTGATGCTTATGGCACTACTTCCTGGCGTCACTTTAACAACTTCCGTACCAAACCAGGCTACTAGTTTAAAAGGTATTTACGTTCTTATTTTTCAGACTCTGCTAATCCATATGGGACAACTGCCGAAGCGTTCATATTTTCTCTTCGGAACAAAGACGAACGCATTCATTTAAGAGCATGGTGTTAGAGCCAACACAAGCAATTTGCAAGAATATGTAATATGGTCCAACATTCGGAAATGGCTGGGACATTTACATTTCGAATAATGCTAGCAGCAACAACAAATCATACACCAATTTAGGCCGTTATGGCCACTACAAGCCACCGGATGAAGTCCAAGATCCAAAGACAATCTTGGCCGGTACATATAACTTCTCACCTGATGACTGGGAGGTGTTTAATCTTGATTAAAATACCTCTTCATCGACATCACTTCCATCAAAAATGCTTCGCTGGACTGGGATTCAATTGGTTTTAATAGCTACCCCACAAAGACTCTTTACACCTCCTGGGTTAATTATATAAAACTAGAGAAATTATCTGTTAGTTTAAGCACTTATTTATTATCCTAAATCACTTACGCAAATGGCTTCCACTTATCTACACTGAAAAGCCTAGGGTACTTCTTGTAAACGAAATTCAACAAGCGGAGGGATAGATTAAGATGTACTTTGAAAATATGATAAAATTTAACAGTTCTTATAATGATAATAGGAATAACAATAGTAATTAAATGATAATGATAATAGTAATAATAATTACGATAGTATTTATAGTAATAATGATGATAACAATAACAAAAATAGTGATAATTATTAGCATAAACATACGTTTATTTGTGATAGCGATGTCCATATTGGCGATGGCAATGATTACAAATGTATCGGCTTGCGGTAATGAGCGCGGTGACTTCTCATGTAAGTAGTGCTATGTACCTTGCATGAGCTGGAATTAGATAAAGCGACACAATTAGAACACCAGAAATTAATCCCATAGGGACTAGGAATTTGCCAGAGAATGTAAACTGAGGAATAACAATAAACATTGGCACAAAACGCAATTTCGATCATGTCAAATCTTGTTCATCCGGTACTCCGTAGGAGTTTGAGGAGGTTTGGTGGCCTCATGGTTAATGCACTCGACTCCAAATCGAGTGGTCTGGGTTCTAGCACTGGCTGGGGACATCGTGTCTTGGGCAAGACACTGTACTCTCACGGTGCCTCTCTCCACCCAGGTGTTTAATTGGGTACCGACGAATTTAATGCTGGAGGGGGGGGGGTAACCCTGTGATGGACTAGCGTTCCATCCAGGGGAGAGTAGAAATACTCCTTGTCGCTTCATGTTACAGAAACCGGAGTTAGGTGCCGGACTGATTGGCCTTTACCTACTCGGTGGAAAAACTGGGGTTAAAAGTTCGGGTTCCGATCAGTTATAAATCGAAAGTTTAAAGGTGGAGCCATTGAAAATAGGGAAGGTCAGAAGAAGTTCTTTAATAAGGCAGCGTATTACAGAGTGCTTATAAGCCGTCCCTGATTTAGAAATCTCCCCTCGCCCTACCCCTTCCCCTTAAATCCATTGAGTTGAGACCACATTAGCCCTAAATCATCAGTATCCGCATCTGATTCAACTTCTTTGTCGTAGTTTAATGTCAGAATAAGAAAGATTGAAGGGGCTTCATGCAAAGAAAGGAGCGGATATCATGGAGCTCATACTCACAGGTATCATAAAATGTTAACGAAAACGTTTTCGAATCTCCATAGAAAACAACGTAAAAGGTATACGCATCACTGACAACTGGTCGCGGTTGGGGCACCCAGGTAGAAATATTGTTTTCAGTAATTTCATTGGCGTTTTAATAGATCTAATAATTAGGCCAAGTGCATTGCACAACCGGTTTCCCCCGAAGGAACGTCGGGACATGATATGGAGACCATTAAAAATTTCCACAAATGAATCGAATGGGTGAACTGAAGGAAGCAAATTTCAAAACTTATTGACCTCAGCTTCTCAAAATTCATCACACCATGCTGTGCCGTGCAGTTTATTTAGAGATCTAGAAATTCATCACACCATGCTGTGCCGTGCAGTTTATTTAGAGATCTAAAAATTTTGGCGGTTAACTTGCCTCTATCGCACAACCGGTCCTCCCCAAAGGCACGTCGGGACATAGAATGGAGACCTTTAACAATTTCCACTAATTAATCGATTGGGTAAACCGAGTAAAGTAATTCAAAATGGTGGGGGTTCTTTTTCCATTAATGGCTAAATCAGTGATTCCAAAAAGTATTGAATCGAACTAGTTTTTGTGGCGGTCCCACTTGGCTACGCCTCGTCAGTCAACAACATCTTAGATCACTGCCATGAAGAATATCGTTGTCGATATAAGTACAAACCACGCTAAGCGAATGTCGATTTGTTAAATCATTGAGTATCACGAATCAAATAGATAGAAAACTTTGGGATTTGCGGTGCTGCGCTGATGTTCGGCTTTTTATGATTTATTTTGGTTAGTCAAATCCTTATTATCCATAACAGTGATCTCAAATCCTGCGGTCTCCTTTCTTATTATTTTCAAATTAACACGCAGTTGGGGGTTCTTGATCAGTAAATCGTTGACCCCTATAGTCTTTATCTGAACCATTAAGACAAAAAGGAAACCGCAACAAGCTGAAAAAAAAACTGGCAAATTTTCTTAAAGGCTTCTGATCAACGTATTTCTAACAAAACATGGTATGTGCAAGAAATAACCTGTGCGACATTAACTGTCATCAGTAAATTTGCTTTACCCCCAATGGATACAAATATGTAATGTTGAGTTATGCAGCCTGTTCAGTTGAGTGTAACCCCAGAAAAGAAATTATATCTCGATATCGTTATCTCGTTAGCTCTTCTGTCAATGATGCAGTGTTTTCATATATTTTTCACGATGTGGAAAGAACTTAAACATTTCTCCTGCAAGACAGAGACTGCTGGAAAATCATGAATGCAGTAAACCAAACAAGCCGCTATGGCGCTAATTGAGGGTTCTACAGTTGTAATTTATTCATCGCAGCTCTCTAACTTTGACTATATCAAGAACTGAACAAGTGATACTCGGCCTCTGTAGAAGTGTTCAGGCATCCTTTTAACATGTCTATATTGTACCTCAGTATATATATTTTGAGCACAAGCAGAAGGCAAAGTTACCTCCAGCCCCCATGGCTAGAGGTAAATGCAATTCATTTTCATCAAATCAATTTCCCATTCATCCCACTGGGTTTTCGTATCACGAGGTTGCACGAGGTTAGTCTGAGGGGTGTGAATTATACTTCTATTTTTAATAGATCTGCGTTTTAGTTGTCAATTCATGGAACGGCATTAAAACACTCAGGCTCACAGTTTTAACCGAACGCCCACATTTGCGTGTTAAAATTTATTTAAACAGAATGTATCACCGACGGCTAATACCGCATAAATCAAGTTTGTGGTTCACTCCGCTATATAATTTGTAATGATATAGGATATATAGTAATGATATATGATATATAGTTTAATGATATTACAATATTACAAAAAATATGCACTGCCCGCAGTTAGCAAAGGCTAGTCGAGGCGGGTAGTGTTTAATACGTATATTATAAAATATGAAATAAAAAGATTTACAAAGCAAGAGATTCAAAATTCTGGACAAATTACAACTACATTAATACATTTAAGAGGCAATGTCTGAGAAAAGCGGACAAAATCTGAAAAAGCTGAAAGATCGGGGTCAGCCAAATTATTCCATACTAACATTATAGATAGGTTAGGTGGACTTACGGATAAATATACTAAAGTTTGCTCGGCAAGTGTTCTGGTATAGGAGATACGAGATCCACTCCCCATCAACCCCTCAGGTGCTAGTTTTTCGGGTGAATTTGACCCAAATTCGACGGCCAGCAAAAACTTTCAAATTTAGCGGATGAAGTTCGTGTTTTGAACCTGATATGAATGGACACAGAACTTTGTGTTAAAAGCCAGAAATGTCTGAAATAAGCACAAGTCAGTTTACACCACTTAGTTTTGAAATACCAATAGTTCGTATCTGCTGATGAGCAAGAAATTAGCCATTTTCGACTTCCCGTAGAACACACAACTAAGACTTCATCAAAAATCGGATTCCAAAACCAAACACTCTTACCTTCCCTCTATCACAAACAGCAATAGTCTTTTTGGGCCATTCAAACAGCAAGATGCTACATCACCTCCATTTCTCCTACCACTCGATGTCATATAATTAAAGCACGTCACGACGCGAGCAAAGTGCTGTTTAAGCCGTTCTTGGATTCTTCATTGGATTTCTCCACAGTTATAAATATATAGTTGACTAAAGTAGTCCCAAGAAGTTCAGAACTCCTCTTTGGCAAATTTAACTGTACAAAAATTTAAAAAGAAATACGAACTACATTTAAAAAGAACGACGCCCTCTTGAGTTGGTTTACTCGCGAGGAACTGGGACCTACTCATGTTTTCTTCAGGTAGGGAGAGTCCTATGGCCTTCGCATTGTTGCCAGAAACGTCTGTTTGTCGCGATAAACAGCTCAAAATCTGAACAAATAATGACATAAACGAATAACGCTTAAAATAGAGCCAACAGGACTGCACAATAGCGTGAACAAATATTTACTCATCTGATGTTTTTTTTTCGAGCGCGCAGCTTCTGATGCACACTTCCACCGTCAAGAAATCCGAGGTCTCGCCTCGATAACTCTTACACTTCTTTCACCTGAGCTATCCAACTCCCGAATTCTTCATAAGTCGATGCAGCACGCTAAAGCATGAATAACTGAAATTGTTGATTTAATAACAAAAACAGCAATGCCTATAAGGAAGTTCCGTTTAGTAGCTTCGAAAGAAGTACCGTTGTTTGACAGTTATACTACATGACACTTGTAAAACAAATCTCTGTACAGTATAGTTATTACTGACTCAATTACCTCTTCCTCGGTTAATCCCTCTACTCGACACGCTTTCCTCTGCATCATTTAGGAAAGCCTAAATAAGATCTCTACCTTTACCGCAAAGCAATCAAATAAGTATGATCCATTCAGTGTCATGGTCTTGTTCTACCCATAAAATGAACTGAATAAAACTAAAGATAACTAATGGAAAATGTGCGCTTGATATTTAGAAAAGATACTTTCCTGTGCAGATCCTCTTCGGTTTCGAATTTCCTTTATCCTACAGATAACTGCCTTTTCTTTTTGAGGGGGCTCCTAGTCTTTTGTTTACTTATTTGAACTTTCCCAGTTCCGTTGGTCTGTCAATGAACACATGTCGTGAAACGAAATATTTAAGTAGGAGCCCTCACTGAATATTTCATTTGCTTTTTCAAAAGCGATGAACTTGATCCCGGCTTGTCATGTACAACAGAGGTCTCTTAGGATTACGCACGCTTTTGTTATATATGCTGCTAATGAAAGCTTACTCAACAAATTAAACTGAAAATTAGTTTTGTTTGTATTATCCCCGATTTTTGATTTGAGTTGTTTTCTCTTGCTCGTGCTAAGTAAGCATCCTGTTTCTTAACCGAAACCTTAGGTCATTCCTTAAAACAGCTACAAGTTTGTACCAAATCTTCGACTGGCTTCAGATAAGAGTCCTTTCGACCAGCAGGCCCCTCGATTTCTATTCCAATGAGAGCGCAAATTTCTTTTAGCTGTGCAACCTTAGATTTTGATTTTAGCATGCCACGCTTTGTAAGGCCACAGATGTCATGGCCATTGTATTCAATTGGATGCTTCAAGTTGACCTCTTCGTTCACCGCTGTCTGCAGTTCTTGCAGCTGTCTTTCTGTTTCCCACGCCTGAAGGTCTTCCTCACTGATGACTTCATCTTGCTCAACAAGTGGTTCTCCGGTGCTTTTTGCTGACGTTGCGTTGCTGCAAGTCGTGAGAAATAACTGGCAATTTGCTTGGTTGTTCGCCATTCTTCTGGAGCAAAACAAAGCTTACCACTCTCGTCCCTATCAACTCTTATTTCCCTTGCCACCGTAGCTGGATCTTCTTTGTTTCCTATTGGTAACATACTCAAGTAACTGAATCACATTTGATACCCTACTGAAAAAGTTTTAAGTTTCTTAAATGTTTAATTTAAAGATTTTAAAAAAGTAATTTTATAGTTCCACGTCTGCGTAGATTGTTCTGAACAATTGAGATCAATAGACAAATTTCGATATAATAAAATTCAGCCTTAGATAGTAGACATCAGCTCGAGGCTCTGGGGAATAACAACAGCGTTTGTGGAGTTTATCCCCCGGAGCCTCGTGCTAAAGTCAGTTTTTTTCGGCTTAATTTTAAAATGTCAAAATTGGGCTATTGTACTGATTTTCTGACATGAACATCAAACAAACAATCCAGTGAAACATTAGATGACATGAATTACAAACTCACGTCCACTACAGGTGAAAACAAAGGAGAAACTAACCTCTACATGCACTTAGGAATATACTTGTGAAAAGAGGTCAAGAGATGGAATTCTTGACGTCTGTGCGTTTACAAGATCTAAATTCAGAGAGGTTTCAATCGATAGGTGGTTCTTTCCTTACGTCATCGCCGCCATGCTGGTAGGCGGAGAACAATAGATCTCTCATAAACTCGTTTTGTTCACCCACCAGCATTTGCTCGTTTCATCATTGTTATCTCTGTCTGGTGATTGCCTGGAAACCACCTATAGCCACCACTCTGATAGGTATAGCAAAGGTTAGTGTTCTTCGTCATGCTGAATTCAGGAAGTAGGACGAATCTTTTTATCAACGGTTAAGATCACTACTTGATCTTTGAAGTATATCTTACCTTTTGTCACCCCTCTATTAAACTTTTCCACCAGAAACTTCTTCACATTTTCGGTTGCTCTCTGGCCCTTTCGTTGCCGTTTTAGAGCCCAACCCTGTTGCGGTGCTTCTCGTGTTGACATCGAATGGCTACCTGCTCGTGCGTGCCCCGTTTGTCCAACGTGCGTTGACTGTATTCCCGTGATCTTTTTTGCCCATTCTTTTCGCGCTGAATCGTAAACAGTCTCACGCTCCGTCACCCTCACATGTCGCCTAGTATCCATGTGGCCTTGAAGATCCTTCTGGGTTCGAAAGGTGGCCACACAACCTTCTTCTTGACACATAAAAAGGTCTTGCAAATTAGTATGTTTTGCCTTTACCATCAGCAGCCCTGGCTTTGACAGTAAGGGGCGAGACGTAAGAGGCAAATGATATGAAGACCTGTTGGACCCTGCAGCGATCGACCTACTTAATTGTATGGAAACATCTGACCTTCACCAACACCGTAGGCTTTCCAAGCCTTAATTCCAGAGGAAAGAAACTCAAAGTTGAACAGAGCGCTAATCCCTTTCCATTCTTCCGGCCTCGCTGCCTTTGCTACATCTACTTCTGCAACTGTTATTCTGCATCCAGGACACCACCATAAGATTCCAATGCCTCCTTCATGTCAACGACCGTGACAACATTGTGCTTTTCGTTTACCCATCTCTGTATGTGACCTTTCATTGCTTGATCTAAGACCGTACATTTTACTTGATGGTATGCTTCATTGACACCTTTCTGAGTTTCAGGACTTTGCATCTTAGGGTAACGTTTAAATGATTTCAATCTTTTGGGGAACGTTCCATTCTCAGCGTGTTTTTTTATATTCCTTCAACACATTTTCCTGATACTTTACGCGAGTATGCACAGCATGCATTTTTTTTCGATAAGACTTTATGAACCGCGGAAAGATCCTGAGTAATCGCCATCGTCCGCACTCTGCGTGAGCAGGTAAGAACTGAGTGTGGAGGTAGACACTTAGAGTTTTATTATATTGTCTACATCCTTCTCCGTTATGTCTAACAAACTTTAAAAGAACGCGCACTTTGAAATATTAATTATAATAATTCAAAGTGCGCGCCGATATAGCACAAAATGTTTATTTTTCTTATATACGAAACGGAACTGTCCATCTCGTTCATGTGGGATCGCATATTTTCTATTCTTCTTCCTCCTCCTTCTCTTTCCTCCTCCTCTTTCCTCCTCCTCTTTCCTCATCCTCTTCTTTCCTCCTCCTCTTTCCCCCTCCTCTTTCCTCCTCTTTCCTCCTCCTCCTCCTCCTCCCCCTCCTTCCTCCTCCTCTTTCCTCCTTTTTAATCCTCCTCCTCCTTTCCCTCCTTCCTCCTCCTCATTCCTCCTCCTTATTCCTCCTCCTTATTCCTCCTCCTCATTCCTCCTCCTCACTCCTCCTCCTCCTCATTCCTCCTCCTTATTCCTCCTCCTCATTCCTCCTCCTCCTTATTCCTCCTCCTCTTTCCTCCTCCTCCTTATTCCTCCTCCCCTTTCTTCAAGCAATATAATTTATTCTTCACATTTACTCACTCGTTCTAGTAATTTTATTCCTCAACTTTACTCAGTTCTTGGGACTCATATACACTCGCGATAAGACATTACCACTAACAAATGTGACAGTTTAAAACCGTTTATTACAGTGATACTAGATCACTCTATGTACGTACACTCTTCCTTCTCTTCCTCTTTCCTGCTCCTGCGCGTGCGTCCGGAATGCAGTCGCGAAGCGGCCGTGGCAATGTTTCCACGTTTTAGTCATATTTCGTCCCATGTAAAGCAAGTCCATATCATATGAGCTAAATAAGTCTTTGGATTATGCTCCTTGTAATTCTTCCAATCGCTTTATCACATATAGATGTCAAGGTTTTGTGTAAAACGTGCTTGTATATAGGTACTTGCTATGTTGCCTCTCTTTTACCGCTTTTATTTTGTGTTTAAACGGAGTATCCAGGAACGGTTTGATTGTATTTATCTTCTCTTCGACTTCTATGTAGGGATGAATTTTAGTGAGATACACCACTTGTCTGATTGGATGAAATCGAACTTTCTTAATCATCACTTTGATCCCATGTATGATCATATCATTCCGACTCATAGCCACTCTTATACACCCATTACTAGATTTCCATTGGTCTATCATTGATTGACACAAGTCATAACTCGGAAACAATTTGGACAGACAGGTCATTGACTTTGATCCGAAAAAATGTGAGGATGCTATTACTTGATTAAAATTTGATGGACAGATAATAATGAGACTACCTAGGTTACAACGCCTGCTGGCATGTCGTATTTTCCCCCGGTTTGTCTGCTCTATGGTACATTTCTCCCGAGAAATGGGAATGTTCATGAGCATGGTGCTGCGTTTTTGAAAACCCTTTTCGTTCGATTTCTTTCTGATAATTTTTTTTAAACGGGAGATTTAATTATTTCTCTTCGAATCATTGTCATTGAATTGCGTCGATGTATCCGTTGTTTTTTTCTTCACCTGCAGAATTTTGTATAGAATTTAAAACACTTTCGTCACACTCACGCGTTACAGTTTATTTTTAACTAAAGTCAAAATTTTTATTGAGAAAAAGCTATCGCATGTTCATACCTCGAACGGATCATTGTTCATTTTCAGAGAATTTTGAATACTCATGAACTGAGTGATCACCATCCGGACTATTTTCATTACATTGGAGTAGGATGAATTATTCATATCCCATCATAAGGTTTAGGCGAAAACAAACCTCTTTTATTGTCGAATTTTTTTTACACGATACGAATGCTAATGACATTTTGAAATCACTTTTACCATTGGAAGTATGAGTCGCCATCTTGCGTTTTATTGTTTCCATTGTTTGTCTCACTCTGATGTTTGACTGTTAGGGATTTTATTTTGATTTTAAAATAGAAATAAGTGGGTTAGGGAATTGGGCTTAGGGTGAGAGTTAGGGGTGTGGTCGTGTGAGTGACGAGGTTCGAATCCTGGTCACGTCAATTTTTTTCCTTTGTTTTAAATGAACGTTTTTTGAATATTCATTTTATCTTGAAATCATTTTTCCTAAGGGAGGATTAAACACCATCTCAGGTTTCATTATTTTTATTGTTTTACACCATCTTAGATGAACTTTATTTTTTCAAATTACGAAAAAAACACGCTCCTATAACCTACGCAATTTAACCCTAAACCAGGATTTATTCAACGCCTTTAATTTGTGTTTCCTTCCTACATCTCTCATACATTTCATTCTAATTTTCAAGTGTGGATACTCTATTTTCCCAGAACCGGTATGGGTAGATGCGTGACACTGTGTATCATTCATAAGAAACACTCATATTTCGTCTATCCACTTTGGTTTCTACAGTGCTCTTATTCTTTTTAAATTGTCCTGCCAAATCGCTTCTCTCTCTATTTCTTCTTCTTCGTTTAGTACACACCATTCGCATTGACCGCAAGCACATGAGAAATCGTAGAAGTCAGACATTATAATACTGACCAAGAGTTTATAGCGACAAGGTCTACCCGAACACTTTGACAGCTTGTCAATCCCTGTGTCTTACGATCGTACATCTCTTACAGATTGAGCAGTGCGTTATAATGCTCGTAAGATTCCTCCCCCTCCTGACTTTCTCACGTCACTAATTTGGTGCGATAACCGTTTTTTTTGTCGTCGTCTAAAGAACTCTTTTTTAACACACCTGGGCAAAGACATGAAAGAAAACCCTCAATGGGAAGGAGCCATATTAGATTAATTATTAGCCGTAGTTAAAGAAAAAAACCGCTACACATAATCTCGGCGTCATGCGCAACCAAGTGACTACCTACATCAAGGAAATTGAAACCTACGACCAAGAAGTGGGAGAAAAAATACATTTAATCGGTTATACTGTCAACTGATGCCTTCATTTTTGGTCTATGTCACTTATTCTCAAGTTCTTCGCTCTAAAGACCTTGTATGACAACGTGTTGTGTGACAAATAACGGTCTTTTGTGAGATATGCAAAAATCTTGCGTCTTAATAATAATAATAATACTTTACATTTCTAGAGCGCTAAAATTATAAAATATTCTAAAGCGCTTTACAACATATTAACTACAAATATTAAAATGATAAACGACAAAATATCAAAACAAACTGTAAGCCAGCTTGAATAGATGTGTCTTAAGCTTTGACTTAAAAATCGTTACATTTGGACTGTTTCGAATTTCAAGCGGCAGTTCGTTCCACAGAAAAGGTCCAGAACGGGCAAAGGCACGATCACCAAAGGTCTTAAAGTTAGTTCTTGGGACCATAAGGAGACCCTGATCGCAGGAACGTAGCTGATGACCCTTGACACTGTGTAGCTGCAGATATTCTTTTATGTATAGTGGGCCTTGGTTATTTAAAGCTTTATAAATTAAAAGTAACAACTTAAAATGGACGCGATAAGCCACAGGAAGCCAGTGAAGATTATATAAGGCGGACGAGATGTGGTGAAACTTGGGAATCCTAAAAATTAGTCGAGCAGCGGCGTTGAGCACCTTCTGAAGACGCTCTGTCTGGTACTTGGGTACGCCAAATAAAAGGGAGTTGCAATAGTCTAAATGCGAAGTCACAAATGCGTGAACAAGAGTCTTCGTGGACTCAGGACTGAGGAATTTCCTAATTTGGCGAATTTTATACAATCCATGAAAAGCTTTGCTGCAGATCTTACCAATGTGAATGGACATGGACATATTGGAGTCAAACCAGGAACCCAGGTTTCGAACACAGTTGAGAGGCTGAATGGTAGAATTACCGACTGTGATGGAATCAATTGCGATTTTTGATAATTGATGGCGGGAACCAACAACTAAGAATTCGGTTTTAGAATCGTTAATTAACAGGCGGTTATAAATCAACCATGAGCGGACATCCGAAATGCAGGCTTCAAGAGCAGCTATGGCGTGGTCTTGCGAAGATATGTCATTGGGTCTAAACGACAGATAAAGTTGTGTATCATCGGCATATCCGTGAGCAGAGGGGAGATGGTTAGCGATCACGTGATATAGTCGAGATATGTATAATATGAATAAAATAGGACCCATACAGCTGCCTTGTGGGACACCGCAGTTCAAATGAAAATCATCTGATGTTCGATCGTTTATGAGAACACGTTGTTTTCGGCCAGACAGATAAGACGCAAACCATTTATGGGCAGAGCCAATGATTCCAAAATCGCTTTCAAGAACATTAAGGAGAATCTGATGATCGATTGTATCAAAAGCAGCGCTTAGATCCAGTAGCACAAGAAGCGTAATTTCCTGATGGTCCATTGACATAAGAATATCACTTTGAACCTTAAGCAGGGCAGTTTCGGTAGAGTGAAATCTTCGAAACCCTGATTGTAACTTCGGCAGAGGAGCATTGTATTCACAGTGCTTAAACAATTGAGAAAGAACCGCCTTTTCGACGATCTTGGAGATGAATGTTAGATTGCTTACCGGACGGAAGTTTTTATAAGTTAACTCTAGACCCGGTTTCTTTAATAGAGGTTTCACGATTGCAGTTTTCCAATCATCGGGAACATAGGCGTGGCGAATAGACAAATTTACCATGCGAGTAATGGAGGGCGCAAGGACGTCAAGACAAGACTTCACAAGCCATGTAGGGATTGGATCCAGGGAGCATGAGGCATTAGACGATGTACTGATTATATTGCAAACATCTTCCACTGATAACGGCGAAAAACTGTCAAGTTCTGCAGCTGGAGCAGCAGTATCAGAATAAGGAGGATTTACTCCAATATCACTGATGGAATCTTTGATGAGTTCAATTTTTTTAACGAAGAATTCCCCAAATTTATTCGCAAGTAGAGCTGGGTCATCATGAGGTGGTAGATCATTAACATTAGGGCCCTTACAAAGGAATGAAACCAATTTGAACAACTTCCGGGAGTCACCAGCGCACTGACCAATTAAATCTGAGTAATAAGAAACTCGAGTAGACTTGAGAAGAGCAGAATATCTATTACAGATTTTACGATAAGCAAGCCAATCTGAAGAAAGACCACTTTTAAGAGCTTTCCGCTCAGCCTTGCGACGATTACGTTTAAACTGGAGAACATCAGCGTTAAACCAAGGGATCTTTGCACGAGTAACAAGAGTTTTTGTCTTTATGGGAGCATGTTTATCCAGGATTTCTGTTAAAGTCGAGGAGTACTGCTTGGATAAATCGCCAAGGTTGCTCCAGTGTGTGTCACTGCAAAGTACAGACGAGGTGATGTCCGATTTAAATGCATCAATGTCGATGTTCTTTAACCTGCGATATGACACAGATTTGGTAGAGATTGATGAACTTGGGAAGCGAATAAAACACTCAACAAAAAAATGATCCGAGATGGGTAAGGTAACGTTAATGGGACCCAAAATTAAGTCACTGGTGGATCGAGTGATGATAAGGTCCAAAATATGCCCAGAAATATGCGTGGACATCGTTACGTGTTGTGAGAGGCTGAAGGTTTATTCTTGTTTACCAAACTTGCGCTTTAAACGACACTCATTTTTTAAACGTAAAAGTCATACGTCCTGAATAACCTGTACCACATGCGTGTGAAAACCTTTTGTGACTCTTATAAATACTTCTTCTACTCGCAGCCTTAGTTGGTTAGGAAACTAACCCGCGATACCCAAACGCGTAATATAGGGTCCATTCTCTTTTCCCAGTGTTGTGTGACAATAAACATTACGTATGCGAAAACAGTGTGTTGGAGTTAATCTCTCCGCCATCTTGGATTCTTTTGTTACCATTGTACTATTTTGTACCGTTATTTTTTAAAAATGTAACCCTAATCACGAACCTACGCGAAATCTAACCCTAAAACCCCTAACAACCCTAAAACCCTAAACCCTAACCCCTAAACACTAACCCTAAACCCCTCGTACACCTACGCTATATGAATAAACCCTACAAAACCACCCTCGCGCACCTACGCGGTATGAATAACTAATTAGACCCCACTCGGTCGAATCACTAGGACCCAGGCCGCGCGGAAGGTGCCAGACAGGCGCCGTAGACTACTAATTTTCATGGCTTTATCGCGAGATAAGTTTTGCTGAGTCCATTCATTCAAAAAATTTGCAATCAACATGATCCCGTGATAGAACAACTTATCGCGCGATAGAACAACTTATCGCGCGATAGAACAACTTTTTGCGGATAGAACAACTTATCGCGCGATAAACCACTTTATCGCGCGATAGAACAACTTATCGCGCGATAGAACAACTTTTCGCGGGATAAAATGATAAAATGGTAGCTGCTTTGATAGCTGTCAATGTGTGGTTAATAATTATTTAAGGTAGACTATTAATTTGTAATAGTCCCGGTATTCCGGGTATTCCGAGTATTCCGAGTATCCCGGATCCGGTTCCGAATTCCAGCATTCTATATTTTCCAAACTACCCGTTGACCCATAGAGTCTTTATCCGGTACCATAAAGACAAAAAGGAAACCGCAACAAGCTAAAAAAAAAATTGCAAATTTTCCCAATGGTTACAAATCAACGTACTATTTCTGACAAAACATGGTAAGTGCAAGAAATAACTTGTACCACATTAACTGTCAGCAGTAAATTTGCTTTACCCACAATGAATACGGTTCTGTCCTCGTGTACCGGTTCACAAGAGCCAATACAAAAGAGCAAACAATACACAATAGCTAACCGATAACTCCTAAACAAAGAAAGAACAATGGTAATTCCCTTGTGAACCGGTACACCAGGAAAGAACCATGAATACGAATAATTATGTAATGGTGTATTATGCAACCTGTTCAGTTGAGTGTAACCCCGCAGAGAAATCATATTGCGATATCGTTATCTCGGTAGCTTTTCGGTCAACGATGCGGTGTTTTCATATATTTTTCACGATGTGGTAAGAACTTAAAATTTCTCCTGCAAGACAGAGACTGCTGGAAAATCATGAATGCAGTAAACCAAACAAGCCGATATGGCGCTAATTGATTCTTTTGTGTGTAGAACGTTCTACAGTTGTAATTTATTCATTGCAGCTGTCTAACTTTAAAGGCTATATTCAGAAACAAATGATACTTGGCTTCTATAGAAGTGTTCAGGCATCCTTTTAACATGTTTATATTGTATCTCAGTCTATATATATTTTGAGCACAAGCAGAAGGCAAAGTTACCTCCAGCCACTATAGCTAGAGGCAAATGCAATTGAATTTCTCATTCATCCGACTGGGTTTTCGAATCAGGAGGTTATACCTCTATTTTTAATAGATTTGTGTTTTTGTTTCAATTCATGGGACGGCATTCAAACACTCAGGCTCACAGTTTGAGCTGAACACCCACATTTACGTGTTAACATTTATTTAAACAGAAAGTATCCCCGACGGCTAATACCGTGGTGATAATTACATAGCGGTTCACTCAGAAAAGCCCAACATTATGACAAATGCGTAATGTGATTTTATCTCGAGGCCCGTCATATATAGATTTAGGTGTGCCTTTGCATGGTGCAAGGAGCGTTGTCAATCACAGTTCTTAAGCCAATAAAATGAGGTCAGATCAAATAGCACCAAGGTATAGGCAAGGTCAGTTTCTCTCCTGGTCCTTCTCGCCTTCATTTTCATCGTGTTAACATTCGAACACAGATTTTCGGTACTGTAGAAGAATTTTCCTGCCCCCTTCCCATGCTCCGGCCTTCTCTTCAGGCTTTTGTTGCCTTTTTATACGTATTTGGCTCTTTGCCGATATTTAACCCCATCTTTGCTGAAGAGATTGCGTGATGTTTATTCTGTCAATGTTCTTGATGTCGGGTGAAATAAAATCGTCACTATTGTGGCCAATTTATCCCACATTAGCAGTTTTTATTTTTATCTCCCGTCAATCTCGTCAGCAAACTAGCGCGACGTCACGCGGAGCTTCGGTCCCGTTTTAGTAGAGATACGCGGGTTTCGTGATAAAGAATACTCTAGACTAATCTCGTGATAAAAGGCAGAAATCGAGTCGATAATTGAATTGGCATTTACAATTATTCGTAAAAACACTACAAAGAATACGCCAGTTTCAGACTTCGATCTACATCTACTGTTAATATTGTAAATGATATCGTGCATGACAAGAAGCTTTCATCGATGATTTCGTTAGGTTTGGATGTCCGCTTGAGGTTCTTGAGTGTTTCTTGCTCGATGATTTTCTGACAAATCACGAAAATGTAAATATTACAGGGCTGTAGCCAGATTTCAGGACAAGACGAGGCAAGTTTCGAGCGCTGAAGGCGCGAGCAGCTAGAGGGGTCTGGGGGCATGCCCCCAGAAAATTTTGAAATCTATAGGTTTAGAAATGCTCTTTTAAGGATTTTCCGTGGCATTTTTCTTCAGAAAAGTCAATCTTTAAGAAAAAAAAATTAAAAAAGGCCAAAATTAAGACGAGGCGATTGCCTCGTCTTGCCTCATGCTAGCTACGGCCCTGTATTATTTCACGTGATTGCACGTTTGACTCAAAGTTCTGCATTAGCGATAGATTACTTGCCTAACTAGTCAGAGGCCGAATGATTAGTTTTTCCCTCTCCTCAATACCACATTTTCTTCGAAGTGGCAGACAAATTTAGACTACGTTTGTAGGCAGACTGTTTGTATACCTGTTTGTATACCTTTGGTATACCTGCTACAACCTAACGGTATATTTACTGATCTTAGTAATCAACGCTCTTCCAGAGAAAAAGGCACCAAGTACGGTGGCCAATAATCCTAACAACACAACTGTTCCATCCAAGGCTATTTGAAGAAACGACAACCTTGACCATTTTAATTTTAGATGTAATAAACAAGGTCCCATGTACTCGAGGAATGGCAAAACGAGACTCCCCACGAACGCAGTCAGAAGGGCAAAGTGAGGAATTAGCACTGCTACCAAAAGTGCGAGAAACGCTGCCAAAAGTCGTGTTGTCGCAATCCAGAGAAAAGAAGGAATAAAACTTGCAACTGCATCCTTCAGTCTAGAATTATCCAAGGATTGAAGGACTGGATAGAGAATTAGAGCATAACTGAATATAACATACAAGATATACACCACAGTGACAATCGTGCGAGGGGCGCCAAGTGGAAAATTGTTTCCAATCACTTCATCTGTGCTTTGGGAAAAGGACAGAAAACCGCAGAGGGAAAACAATATTTTAAACATGGCTGCCAACGCGAGGGAAATCCCCAGTGCTGGTTCAAACTTAGAGCGATCCTCCATACTTTCTTCAACTGGAATCAATATCGAGTAGAGACAATAGCTATAAATAACTAAACTGATGCCGATAAGGACTCCTTCAGTATCCCAGAAAACCACGTCTTCAAATTTTACATCTAAGGGGTAGCTTACTGTGTACCATACCAACACTCCAGCCATGGTCACCAAGGAGGCTATACCCATTAAGCTCTGCCACGCCAGACATGTCAAATCCTTCAGAAACGTAGAGGGTAGAACTACAAGAGCAATGATCGAGGCCCACGTTGCTTCTGATAATCCTGCCACAGGGAGTGCGTGATTCAAGAGTGTTCCGCTTGAAATAAGATATGATACTGCCAAGATGGACAGATCAAAATTTTGGAAAGTATCGGCTATGATGCCACCGTAACGGGGCAAAAGAGCTTTGCCAAGATCGCTGTAAACGCTGCGAACTCTTTTCTTGATATCTCCTCCTGGCTGACCTTTGCAATCCGTTTCGGATTCTTTGGACTCTGCGGTTTCTTTGGACCCTGTTGTTTCTTCGTTCTCATCTTCGTACAGGCATTCGATCATGACCTTGCCTGTGTACCAATGAATTATGGCAAATAACGGAAAAGCGATTAAAGTGGCAATACCTCCTTTCATGACGGCGTACGGCAAAGCAGGAGTTCCTACTCCGGAAACAAAACTAGTTATATTCACAACAGCTTTCCACGTTGAACCTCTACTGCCCGTTGAAACTGATTCATTATGATTCCTTTATTTTCTGAGTGACTAGTGTTGTGCCCTCTTTCGCTCTCATCGAAGGACTTAAGAATTTCGTATTTGGGTGATATTTTTCCGGCGAAAGAACCCATATTGTTAGCTATGAACGTATCGTTTGTCAACCGTTCCTAATTTATGCGCGTCGGTGTTTTAATAATATGAATATATCAACAAAGTTGAAATGGTAAATTGGCTACCGTTACGATTATAATATTACGGTGTTTTAATAAGGTTAGCAAATATCCAAGTGGGTTTTTCACATTACAAAACCCGAAAACACGTATTCTGTCGAATTTTTGGCATAAATGAATGAAAAATAAGCTTTGTCAGAGAGAAAAAAGATCACTTTTGCTTCCTTGAAAAAGCGCAACAAACTAATGAAAGCTCTTAGGTCAATCAACAAACGGTGCGCAAAAAAGCTTTATCACTACATGACATGGTACCAAGAATTCCAACATTGACTATTTAGCAAATGGTAAACAACACAGCGTACACTATTGAGTTATGGATGCACGCGGGAGGTACGTTCCTAAGCACGAAAGAAGCGTAAGAGTCGCGCGAGGCGGTAGCTGAGAATGACTCTAGCTTCTTGAGTACTTAGCAAACCTCCCAAGTGCATCCATAACTCAATAGTGTACGCTGTTGTATTTTACCATTTGTTTTATAACATAACATTGATACATTGCAGCAAAAGAGTTCCCTTTTATTTAACAAATCTTACGTGACCAGAAAAAAAACAAGCGCGCGCGGAAAAATGGTCTTCGCATTTGTTCACGTCAGCAGCGTACACCCATAGGCAAATGGTGGACGCTGAATTGACCAATCAGAGCGCACGCTTTGCTTTGGTTATGTTATAAGGAAAACTTGGTGAAGGAAAGGAACGACGTTTCCACCTCTCCGCGGTCATTTGCAAGTTTTAATAAAAAAGGGAAAAAAGTATTGAAATAAAATAGTCTTAAAAACGGATGAGAATGTTGCATGCATTAAGATATGTTGAACATACCGCTAGTTACAAACAATGTAAATATTTGATTATAACAGAATACTAAAGACAAAAACTAAAAAATAAGAACTTCACGCTTAAACAATGTTTCAAGAAATAACTTCTCACGGATTGAGTCCCACTGTTTGTTGGCTTTTGGTTTTAGCTTTTTAATAAAAGCATTTCAAAAATAGGACAATTATGTTTTTTCTAGTACTTTCTTAGAATGTTATCTAATTCCACGTCAAGCTCGGTTATGAGATGGTCTATAATCGCCCATCCTTTGTCTTGTGTTATGCGTTGTTATAAGTGTTGGAATATTTATCCGACGCAACTTGCATCACACAGGTCACCCTTCAAAAAATAAACAACACATTGTTGGATCACAATGCAATGGACGGCCTATCTTCCTTCATTCCGATTTCGTCCTTGATCTTTCGATATGTATACACTGGGCTGATGTCAGAATTTATCTTGCGACAGAGATCTGCAACTTGTCGTCGCACAGAGTTTTCCGACTTGCGGTCCTTGAATGATCAAATGATCCTGCTGTGAACTGAAGTATTCGCGAATGTATGGGCACTATCACTTGAAAGTATATTGATTCATATCTGTTATCAACGCTCTAACAGAGAAAAAAAGCATTTTAAGGTCAATAATCCTAAAATCAAAACTGTTCCGTTCAAACCTATCCGCAGAAACGATAACCTGAGCCATTTTAATTTTGACATGTACTAAACGAGGTACCATGTACTTGAAGAAGAGCAAAACTAGACTCCTTACCAACGCAGTTAGAAGTGAGGAATTAGCTCTGCTACCAAAAGTGTGAGAAACACTGCCAAAAATCTTGTTCCAGCGATCCAGAGGAAAGAAGGAATAAAACTGGCAACTGCACCCATGAGCTTGGAATCATCTAAGGATTGGAGAGCAGGATAGACCGACTTGTGCGTGACTGAATACAACATAAGGGGTAAACACAACACTGACAATCGAGCGAAGGGCACCAAGCAGGAAATTGTTTCCAATCAATTCATCAGTACTTCGAGAAAAGGAGAGAAAACCATGCACACAGAGAGCGACCAATACTTTGAAAGCGGAAGTGAAATCCCCAGAGCTGGTTCAAACTTAGAGCGATTTTCCATATTTCCATCATGAGCTGGAGTTAATATCGGATAGGGACATTAAGCATAAATTATCAAACTGATCCCGACAAGGACTCCTTCAGTATCCCAGAAAAACACGTCTTGAAAGTGTACATCCAAAGGGTGGGTTCTCGTGTTCCATATTGCCCAACAAGCTATCCCACGCCCAAAGATACCAAGTCTTTTAAAAACGTTGAGGCTATCAGCTATAATTTAGGTCCACGTTGCTTCTGATAATCCCGCAACAGGAAAGGCATGTGCCAAGATTGTCCTGCTTGAAATAAAGCATGCAACCGCCAAGAGGGACAGGTCAAGATTTTGGAGAGCTTCGAGTAGAATGTCACCATAACGACACCAAAGAACTTTGTTAAGATCACCATAAACATTGCGAACTCTATTTTTGACATTTCCTGGCGGCCGATCTTTGCAACCAGCCTTAGTTTCCTTAGACTCTGTAACTTCTCAGTCATTCTGATCTGCATAAAGGCATTCGATCACGACCTTACCTGTGTACCAACGAAGTATTGCAAGCAATAGAAAAACGACTAAAGTGGTGAACCCTCCTTTCATTACAGCGTATGGTAAGGCAAGAGTCGATACTCCTGAAATAAAACTGGTCATATTAACAATAGCTTTCCACATTGAGCCTCTACTACCCGTTGAAACTGGTTCATCATTATTTATTTCTATTTCAGAGTCACCAGTGTCGTGCCCTCTTCTGTTCTCATCGTGTGAGTTAAGAATTTCGGAACTGTGAGGAACTTTGCCTGGAAAAAAGCCCATACTGTCGGCTATGAAATAGTGGGCTGTCAGTCCACTTGTCAGATATGCTGGATAAACGAACTGATTGATGATTCCACGTGCAAATGTCCGTGATTTGGAGGCAATATCTCTAATTTATGCTAATGTAGAAAAACAATGATCCAAAGAAGGGAGTCACCCGATTTGCCTTTAATCTACCGCTTAGAAGCGAATCTAATAATTCTCAAATTACCGCATACATGCTGATAAAGTAGGCCCTATTTACCTACCGAGATTAGATTACCGAGAACAAAACAAAGGCCAAAACAAAACAAAACAAAGGAAAACAAAACAAAGGAAAAAAAAGGTGCTGGATTTGTAGCTTAGCTTCGGTATCGCAGTCGCACTTGACATGTGGCAAGGTTCAAGCGAAAGAGGAAAATTCATCGCTTTTACATCTGGTGAAAAGAGATCATGGATAAAATTCCACGCGTGAAGATTACTGAAGAACAGAAAAACATTCTGAAATCATTTCCTTTGTTTTGTTTTCCTTTGTTTTGTTTTGTTTTGTTTTGGCCTTTGTTTTGTTCTCGGTAATCTAATCTCGGTAGGTAAATAGGGCCTACTTTATCAGCATGTATGCGGTAATTTAAGAATAATTAGATTCGCTTACAAGCGGTAGATTAAAGGCGAATCGGGTGAGGGAGTAAGTCAGTAAAAGACTAGGTTGGGAATAGGAAATATTTCCCTGATTTTCATATCTTAGAAAACTCATGTAGTATGATGAACAAACAAGCGAGTGAGTTTTTTTTCAGAGAGATGATTCTTAATCTTTTATATTGTAGTCAAGCGCCAATTCTTAGCAAACACATGAAAAAGCGCGGCAAACAAAACAAAGCTCACGAGAAATGAAAAACGATGCGAGCATCGACTGAATCAATGGATTTTCTATGGTAACAGAAATTCTAGTAATAATTATGGAAACTGAAGACAAACAGTGGTATGCGAAATGAGCGAACAAGTTACGATTCGATAGTTGATAAATTTTGGCGCGGACACGCTTCGATAGTTAACAAATTTTGGCGCAAACCTAAGGCAATATTTCGAGATATTTTCGATAACAGTTTAATGAATTTTTTGTTCGTTGACCTTGAGCCTGGTTTTCCTTTCACCAAGAACTTGGGTCTTTGAGGGACTTGGTGAACAAAGAAAGAGACGAATGGACAGATTAATAAAATCTGTAAAATCTGAAGATGTTTTGAGGGACAAGCGTTTTTTTACCGCAAATCGATAAACAAATGTGCAAGGCGAGGGTCAAAAAAACCTATTGTCCACGAAACCAAATGAAATCCCTAAGGAATTTACAGAGTCAATCAAGGAAGAGACGGTAGACTGCGTCCCCATTTTTCAGATAATTTTGATCAAAATTCGACCCGTTAAAAACAAAAGTAACATTTAAAGCGCACGTATTGCAAGGAAAAATCCACGAGGACTAAAACTAACAAAACAAATTTTAATGATAAGAATGATAAATACTACAATAATTAGAAAGAGTTATAATGTAGCGTGAACTCCTCACTCCAGCCAATAAGAGGCTTGCCTTGATCGGCACAGGGGTCCTTTGTGGTACTATGATTATCGCGCGTGTCACGCAGGGTTTTACGTGACTCTCTACAGATACAACTGCTTCATTTAGGCATGCCATCACAGTGCTCTGCGGTTGTCTAGTTGAGTACGTATTAGTCTTGCCATGTTAGGTTAAGGCTTCGTGAAATAAAACCATATATGTCGGAATATTCCTCAATCTAAAAGAAAAAAAATGCATTAGTTGAAAGGGGACTGAGGAGATTGCGACTGGGCATCAAATGTCCTTTCAGGATGACTTTGAAAAGGAAGAGAGTGAGTCTCATTGAAAAAGCCTGAAAAGGTTCTGCTTCGTGCGCATACACGGATGCGAAGCCTCTTCGGTACCGACGCAGACACCACGTTACGTCACGCTAACCTTCCCACTGTTTGTTATGAAAGGCTTTACGGCAAATAAGCACCCGTGGGCAATATGATGCGAATCCTGTGCTCTGATTGGCTCTGACAGGCAATCCTGTGTTTGGATTGATCTCGCGCAAGAAAAAGAAAAAGAACTCTCGCAAGAAAAAGAAAAAGAATTCGCGCAAGAAAAAGAATTCGTGGAGCAGAACTATAAAGTTTGTAACTTTTGGACAATGTCGGCATGGAGTCGTTCATAGCCCTTTCTGAGACGACTGACCCATTTCCTCTTAACTTATGCATATACACCGTTCCCGCTACTGAAACTGAACTAGTACGGGTTACAACTTAATTTATTGGTCAGTCCACCTATTAAATAAGCTGCTGAAGCAACAGAGATCAATGTGCCAACTTACAATTTTGGCTGTCGGTTTTCCGAAACCATGGCCAGCTTTTGTATCAATTCTGATCAGCAAAGGATTCGTCTGCAAGGAAGCGATAAATATTTTTTCTGCATAAGTATTGTGCGGTCATTCGCTTCATGTACACTGTTATGCTGTTTAATAGGTCATTTCCGAATTACGTTTGGCCTCTTTCAAAACGAAGCTAGGTGCTCAACCATACGTATGAAAATGAGTTTAATTTGCATGTGAATGAAAACTTATTACCATACGAAAGGATGAGCACAAGAACTCGCTTTGAAAAAGAGGCTATTACTTGCAATTCGGAAATTTGCGTTTTTGAGGTGTCATTTTCAGATGACGAATCTTACCTGCTTCTCGTAACTACCAACACATTGTTGCAACTGTGCGATGTACTTTAGAGAATGCAAGGGGACTACGCGATCATCATGGTCAGCGGTCAGCAACAGAAGTGAAGGGTATTGGACACCATTTTCGGGAATCTTAATGTTATGAAGAGGAGAATATCTGAGAAGAATAAAATAAAAGATAACAAGACTTCGTCGAGGTCCATAAAAATGCGAAAGGGGGCGAGACCATAGTAGTCGAAGATGCGTGGTCAATAAGGATTTATCATAATGCAGTGCAATGCAGAATTGATGGAAAATAGACTCACAACACCCGTTCTTTCCTTGGTTTTGATAGTCTTGAAGACTCCCTAAAGCTGTAATTTGCAATTCATGGCTGTAAAAATGACCTTGGCTGTGAATCGGATCAGATCTTTTATTTCATTTTATCAGAGCTGACCGGCTAAAAATAATCAGCCAAATTTTAACGTAAGATACTGAGAAGTAGATCTTTTTGGTTTGCGTCACTTTGCGCTAGATTTTAAACTTTCTAAAAAAAGATGTTTGTCTTAAAGTAAAACGAGAAAGTGTTTTTTTTAGTTCGAAAGAACTGGAGTACGGTTTGGTACTGGACACATCACACACAGCAATAAAGAATATGAAGGCGAGGTACAGCCACTTACAAATTACAGACAAAATTGACCAATCAGAACTTGACTGTCGAAACATCAGTTACTATAACCAACTATGGCCCTTTTCATGGGTCACAGATTATCATACCGTATAAACATACTGCGCATGACTGAGTCGCGCACTCCCTTTTGGATTAACTACTCAGGTTGTTGTTAAAGTGCTGTCCAATCGAGATTGAGGAAAACATATTTTTGAAGGCGGGGGGGGGGGGCAAGGAAGTTGGCAACCTGGGGCGATTAAGTTTTATGGAAAATTATTATATGGCTGTGTCTCACAAGGACTGGGAACTACCGAGTTCACGAATTTGATTGGCTGAAGTCAATATTGAAAGCGGTCTAGATTTTCCCATCTAGACCGGCATCTAGACCGGTCTAGAAAAAAAAGGTACAAAGAATATAAAAAAAATTGGCATATAAGACACAGCCATTTAATAAACATCTTATTAACAGAGCTTGGTCGGTCTGTATGGGGGAATCTTTACCTCGGTCGCAGGTACAGACCTCACTGCATTCGGTCTGTAATGGCGACCTAGGTCAAGATTCTCCCATACAGACCTCCCGCTCGGTTAATAAGAACTAGAAGGAGCTTGAACACCACCTAGAACAATTGTGGAAAATACTCTGCACTGGAAAACAAGTGCAGTATTCTTTATAACTCACTTGATAAGCCATTGAAAATCCTCCTCCTTATCAGGTGAACCATAGTCTGTCGTCCTTCAAGAAAGATAATAAAAAAAAAAAATAAAAAAAAAAACAAATACAAAAACAACAACAGGAACGTCAACAACAAAAAGGTAGGAAAACAATTTTTTTTAAGAAAGCTTTCAAAGGTTGCTGCTTTATGAGCCCGATCATATACTAGAGAACATCAATCCTGCAGAAAAATTTCAAAACGGAAAAGAAAAAAACAAACAAAATAAAACAATATAAGTGATTAAGTCATATTACCACTTACCATGCATGGCCGATGGTAAATTTATGAAACTTGAGCATGTCCATAACTCTGTGACAAGAGATGAAAGGATTTAAATTGGTTCGTGCTCAAATTATGAGACAAATCCATAAGGAATTCTGATGACTTACGGTACTTGTGAAACAGCACAACCAAACAAGTCTGGTCTCTGATTTATACAAGCACCCACCAACAGGCCACCATTGGATCCACCACAGATGGTTATTCTATCAAAGAATAAACAAATGAAAAAATATATGAGTTAATAAATAGATATATAAAAGGAAGAAAAAAAGAACAAATATAAAATAAAACAAACAGAACAAAACATAATAAACAACAAAAGAAAAAGAAAAAACAAAACTTCATTATGCATTCGACAAAAACCAATGTTTTTGTTTTTGTTTTTGTTTCTAAATGCCCAGAGAATTGAACATACTTTTCTGGAGATGTGTATTTCTGCTGGGAGAGGTAGATGGCGGCGTATTGGAAGTCGTCAAAAACATTCTGTTTGTTGCCAAAGCAGCCCGCTTGGTGCCAAGTCTCACCATATTCACTATCATAAAAAAAAAAAGGGTCAATAATAATCTTAATTTGATGAACATGTAGTCAATAAACTTTTAACTTACCCTTCACCCCTAAGGATGGATAAAGCAATGTACCTATAACTAAGCAATGTACCTATAACTTTCGCCACGCCCCCCCCCTGCTAACCTTATATATGGCGAGGTACAAAACCAACCTTCTATCCCTGAGGATGATGAGTATAGCACTGTACATGATTTACATTCAACCCTTCAAGTTTGGTATGGCAACGAAATTATATTAACCCAATCCCTCATCTTGGGTATGGAAATGTACATGTAACTTACCCTCCACCCCTTAGGTTAGGTATGTCAATGCACACATAACTCAACCTCCACCCCCTGGGTATGGCAATGAACATAAAACTCGCCCTCCACCCCTGAGGTTGGGGATGATGATGTACATGTAACTTACCCTCCACCTCTCAGGTTGGGTATGGCAATGATGCCTCCGAGATGTCTCATAAATACAATCCGTGACACACTGAAGGATGGCGTGATTGATATGTTAAACCCTCCATAACCATACAAGTACAGAGGATGGCTTCCGTCTAACTCGATACCCTGAGATTTTAAGTAATTAAAAGAAATAAGATAATTAACCATTATTTCATGAGCGTACGTTGGATATGAGATGGTCAATAGCGAACGAAGTGCTTAGGGCCGAGTTGGCTATAACCATCCTCGTAAAAAGAAAAAATGTATATTAATATTGTGCTCACCTTCTTATGAACAATGAACATTGGGATCTTGGTTCCATCTTTACTGGGATAAAACACTTGGACAGTCTGGTACTGACTCGAGTCAAAGCCTTTCACGTTTGTTTCACGAAAAACCTGCCAAGAAAATAGACTGTTTCAAAACATGTTAAGAGCTTTTCCTAGATAAGGTCAAGAACATTTCAGAGGACCGTGACTGTATTGGGCTGATTTTCAAATGCAAACCTTAGGTTGGAAATCTTCTTGCGTCAAATCGCAATGATAGATGACGCCAGGAGTAAGAAACGAGGTAAACTGGTAGAAAATCTGAAAGCAAAAGGAAGCAGATATTAATTACCGTAAGTAAGCGTTTCGTAGGTATTGCCTCGCACTAAATACATGCGCACCTCAGCTCCAGACTTATACGAGAAACTTTACTCTCACAGTGCCTCTCTTTACCCGGGTGTTTAAATGGGTACCGGCAAAATTAATGCTGGGAGTAACCCTGTGATGGACTAGCATTCCATCCAGGGGGGGGGGGGGGAGTAGAAATACTCCTAGTCGCTTCGTGCTGCAGAATTTGGAGATAACCGCCGGTCTGAAGGACCACTTGGCTCGTATAGGCGGGATTCATGCTGACGTCATTGTTTACATTTTTGCTCATTTGCATACGGCTTTGCGTAAAGAAGGAAGCATGTTAGATACAAATTGACTTCAGACAGCTAGAGAGCTAGAAAACCTTAGTACATGGTGAAATTTTTAGCTCTTTGGGTGTAATATTCAAGGAGAAATAGTCCATCAAAAACTGCAAAATTTCTGGGTGGCAAAAGTGCTAATGAGCTCATACATTCTACGTAAAATTTTGAGTTTTTAAACCCGTGTTGCACAAAAAGTATTCAATGCATCAGGCTCGTATTCATTGCCCGAGTTAATCGTACTTTGGCCTTTCGATATTCAGAACTGATTTATTTTTAGCTCCATCAGAAACTGAATTGCTTATGCTAATGAGGCAAATATTGTAAACAAGGATTCCCCTCTACAGACTTTACCTCCTATACACTTGCCTTAAGATAGAGTATTTAAATTTAAGTACAAATCAAAAAACAAGTCAAGTCAAGTAAATCAAGTTTATCGTCTTTACGTGAGGCATGGTTACCCAGTTGCCCGAGCCAGAGGCTTATGTATAAAACGCAAGACAACATCCAACCATCCCACCCCAGGGGAGGATATCCACCACACAGTAATCTCGGGCGTGGGAAATTAACGTCTCCTACCCCTTACCCGGCAGGAGACGGGGCCTAAGGTTTATTCATCCTTATCCCAGAAGACTAGAAGATCTAACTATTTATTGATGTTATAGAAAGGTACCAAATTCTCCTCAGTTATTTTCAGACCATGAGTATTGGTCCGGCCGGGGCTCGAACCCTCGACCTCCCTGCTCGACACAATCCGGCGCTCTAACCAGTTGAGCTAGCCGGGGAACGGTTAGCATTCTAAGAATTCTAAAATAAATAGAAGATTCACCAGTGAAATAAACTATTGGAAATGAAATAAACTATTGGAGTGTTGGCACCGCTTACCTCTGAATCTTTCTTCTTTCCAGAGTACCCCACAATACTGCCGATATCGAGTGGAAAGGTCATGAGTCTTTCTCCCGTGAGTTTGTGAAGACGAAGAACGCTCTGCAAGAAAGATACACTTCACAATTAACACTCACATCTAAATCTACCCGATAGGTAATTTCTGATTACTCGAAACCCACACCTTCAAGCACAAAGGTTAGGACGACTTTTATTTGTAAGAAATTATACACCGAATGCAAATATGGCGTCCAATTTGAATTGCCATTGTTCTGGACTGACTAGCCTCGTCTTCACATGGAAATACAAAAAGGATTATTACATGTGTGAGAGGCTAGTCAGTCTAGAACAATGGCAATTCAAATTGGACACCATGTTTGCATTCGGTGTATGAAAAAGCAGTAAGTTTTTTTTTTATCTCAACCGCTCCATCAGCGCTCATTTCATAGTTTTACTTTCTTTGGTGGTAGTAAGGAAGGGGAAGGGGACCAGGCAAGTTGGAATCCAACGTTTCCAGACCAAACATTTGACTTCAAAAGGCGAAGTTTTAATCCTACACAAACAGCACGCCCGAAATAGAAAAAAAACTCACGATGAGAAACACCAACATGTTTTTCGTAAAAAAGCCTAGACTTAAAGTGCTAGCCTTCAGTACTTAGCATTTTTCTAGAACAAATTAGCAAAGATGTTTCAAGCTAGTCCCACTATTTTTCTGTTTCAGTTTTAGAGTTCTCTTTTAGAAGTTATATCGAAAGGGTAGGCCCGTATTTCTCTCTTATAAAGCTACAAGAACGGGTGCAGATAGCCCACCTTGACGTCATGAAGATAGCAGAGCACCAAAAGGTTATGTTTGACACAGGCAGCCCATTCTAAGACGTCTTTCTCGTCCTCTTCAACCAGAGTGGTCCAGTTTTCCTTAACGGAAAAAAAAAATTATAATAATCATTACATATATGTGCACGATCCTTCGCAGTAAAGCACTATTTGAGCAATAGTGAAAATCAGACCTGAAAAAAAAAATTTCAGGCCTGTACGGGACTCGAACCACTGACCTCTGCGATACTAGTGCAGCGCTCTACCAATTGAGCTAACAAGCCAACTGGGAGCAGGCCATCAAATTAATTCGACATGAACCCGTAGATGACAAATCAAACAACAACAAACATATGAAACATATGTATGAACTGCGGTTATGAAACGTATATGTGCACGATCCTTCGCAGTAAAGCACTATTTGAGCAATAGTGAAAATCAGACCTGAAAAAAAAAATTTCAGGCTTGTACGGGACTCGAACCACTGACCTCTGCGATACTAGTGCAGCGCTCTACCAATTGAGCTAACAAGCCAACTGGGAGCAGGCCATCAAATTAATTCGACATGAACCCGTAGATGACAAATCAAACAACAACAAACATATGAAACATATGTATGAACTGCGGTTATGAAACGTATATGTGCACGATCCTTCGCAGTAAAGCACTATTTGAGCAATAGTGAAAATCAGACCTGAAAAAAATTTCAGGCGTGTACGGGACTCGAACCACTGACCTCTGCGATACTAGTGCAGCGCTCTACCAATTGAGCTAACAAGCCAACTGGGAGCAGGCCATCAAATTAATTCGACATGAACCCGTAGATGACAAATCAAACAACAACAAACATATGAAACATGTATGAACTGCGGTTATGAAACGTATATGTGCACGATCCTTCGCAGTAAAGCACTATTTGAGCAATAGTGAAAATCAGACCTGAAAAAAAATTCAGGCCTGTACGGGACTCGAACAATCATTACAGTAATAACAATAATGACAATACTAACGATCATTAGCGAATAAAAGTAAGAATTTCATTCAAAATTCTAACTACCATGCTGTATTCCTTTACAACTGCACATTCATAGAAATCGTACAGCCTTCCAAACACAGGGCTTGGAAGCCACTTAGACAAGAAATAGAGCACAGCACAAAGCTAAAGTTATTCCGCATCTGAAATAAAAACTTTCTGCTAAATAGTCACAACTTTTTATGAAAATTTTCAGCCAGGGCATTAAAAAAAAAAAAAAAAAAATTATCCTTCACATGGCCATGCTGTCACATCTTACGTTGACACTGTTTGCAACGTTTCTATCTCTGAATAAAGTAATGATCAGTTTTTTTCCCCTTTCCTTGCAAAGTGCATGTATGCAACTATTAGATACCCTTCCTGTGTCTTTTTTAAGTGTATTATGTGTTCACGTAGGACACTCACCATTTCTGGTTTTGAAAAGTCTATGGTAATCAACTTGTATCGTGGAGATTTCAAGTTCGTTTTGAAGGTGAACAGTGTCCCTTCGTTGGTGATGTACTAGAGAGGAAAAACAACGACCAAAAACATGAGAACAAATCTACCTTTACCACTGTTTTAGATCAAACACTATTTTAATTAACTTAACACATAGTAATCGTTCATTTACGACCAGAATTTTTCTCATTCCAACTCGATTAGCGAAGCGTCATTAGCACACTTAGAATTCTGGCTGACGTTTCGTCTCTTCAAGATTTGCAGACCACTGCTGCCTTAGCTTTACACATGTTTTAGCTCATAACTCTCTCTATTTCATAACATATTTTACCTCAGACCTAAGATCCACAACACAATTTGCCATAGAGATTGCTACAACCTCGAAAAGCACATCACATTACCCATAATTTGCCCTCTCTCTCCCTGAAAAAAATATGCAGCGCTTTGTTTCTCTGTGACTTTACATCATTCAAGGGTAGAAAAAAGTGTATCCAATCTACGTGAGATAAGTAACGCTTCTGTACGCGACGAACTTTTCAGATTTTAGACACAAATGTGGGCGCTTGGTAAAAGAAGGATTTAAACACACTGGCAAGTCTAACTCGTCGGTGCCTCTAAATGCATATATCTGCAACTTCCCTCTGTGTTAAAAGAAATTGCTCCAAACTGGATATCAATACGTGCTCACGACAATCATTTTATAACACATTTACTTCTAATCACCTCGTATTCTGCATCAAAATTGTCCACAACCTTCACAAAAGGAAGTAAACCTGCCGCACGGTAAAAAAGAAATACTACGTAAGGTGAGGAATTCGTCTCAATCTTTTAATTTCCAGGTGATTAACGTGTAACTTCTCCCTAAAATATCCATACATTATCAAGCAAACAGGTAATGAGAATACGCAAACTTATCTGGTAGAAGTTGTTACCTTGATCTAACACCAAATTCTCACCACTAATTTACAAGGAAATGTGGGGGGAAGGAAGGGGGAAACTACAGAGCTGCTCATGCGTACTGCCATATCTAATTATGCAAGATAATCATGTGTATGCATACGATACTAAAAAATAAACGCGTGCAATTATACATTCAAGAAATTCTTAAAGCATTCAAATTTACGTATGTGTGGTTTTATACGCGGGTATTTTAATCCACCTGTAGAGAATGGGCCTTTACGTGCAAGTGCACGAGAGCAGAATGGAAAATTGCCACTCAAAAAGGAAACTTTTTTTGTTATAATGTCGAAAGCACAGGCTTGACACCGAACCTTTCCGCAGGTAATTCAACGCACAAATCATGAGGGCTAGCGGGTCCATTTTAAATCTAGAAAACTAACTGTCCAGTGTTTTACGAGTACAGAACCACGAAAATTATAAATGTGTTAACAGTCAATCTGCACTTAATTTTTACGAAATTTGGATAAAAATGAAACCTAAGGCAGAAAGAAAACAATAACAACAACAACAACAACAACCATCTAACACATGATTGACAATATGTGAGGTCCGCGTGACGTGCGTGACCTGCCACAAGTATGTCAAAGGTCGAGCAACAACGTAGTCGCATGACTATGAAATTAACTCCATGTTAGGACCGAAAACGCTGACCTTCAGATTTGGCTGACGGAGAATTAAAAGAAAGTTGTGCGTTTTCAAAAAGATGGTGGAACATCGTGCATGATAAGGACACTGTAAGTACTGACGTTCTGTGGTCTAAAAAATCATCCTCTCGAAAGGTTGCACAAAGGAGCCCTGTTTTCCACACTAAAATGCATGATTCAAAGGTAGAAACAGTTTATTCACCTGTGATGCCACCTTGATTTTCGAGATCGCAGTAAAAAAGTCTATTCACTGGGGCACAGCCTTCATGCGGAGTTAAAATCAAATATCTTCCACAGTCGCTAACTTCCGCACCTCTGCAAGGCAATTGTTGAATAATAATATTATGTCTAGGTAAATATTCATGTACATGTAAGCTTGTATGTTTAAATGGCGTACACAACCATCGCGTTGTAACTTGAGGTACAAAAAGAAAAAGGTCTGATGTAATCTGTGTCCTATAACGACTCGTAAAATTTGCACAATTCGCGTAAACTCACTTTGCCTTAATTTCTATCATTTTTGAATTCGACGCTCCTTTTAAGACTTGTCTATCTCCACAAACCAAAATTTCTACCATTTCAGCCTGAAATTCTCGATACACTCCAGCACGAGAGCTCTTAACTCCCGACATCTTTTACAATCTTTAGCCCCCCACCCACCCTTCCAACGCCCACCCCCCCCCCCAAAAAAAAAAGATATGGCCACTCTATGGCGAGATTACTTCCTTTAGACACAATTGCATGAACACTATTTCGGTTGGAGATTTTTTTTCCTTTGCGTTATGCTAAATTTGTTCTTGGTCTCTCCACAATTGGTGTTCAATTATTATAAAAGTTGCACTGATTTCCCTTGTTTGCAATTTCACCACCTGCTTCACTTGAATTTCCTTTCAAATTTAAGGGAAATTTTCTCATTGATTGCCATTTATAAAGCATCCAATCTGGCATAAACATTAGTTATTAATAATAGGTGAAAAAAATTAAGTTACGCAGTTTTATTCCCACTTCTTTCACTTGATTCAATGAAAACACAGTATCAATGGACCCAGTTATGCCTTTGCAAAAATCCCTTGGACAACGTCACATTATACTGGGAATAGAGTAATACATCAAACTTCACCCAAAGGCGAAATATTGTTTAATAATAATAAAAAATGTAAAGGAAATCTTTTGCCAAGAGTATACCAATTATATTTTTTTGGGGGACAAAAACACCTCCAGGTAAGTTCAAAGGCAGTTTGTTTTTGTTGCTGTAGTTATAGCCAATTTATTAGTTTGTTTTGTTTTGTGTTTCTTATTTTTTCCTAATTCCAAACTCTACAGAATAAGCTGTTATGTTAACAATAGATAATAACTTACATAGACCACTTGGGGTGCTCTGGAAATTCACAACAAAGAACATCTTCAGATTGGCTGGTTCCCAGTACATGGTAATAAAGCTTTTAGTAAAACGAAGACAAAACCATACTCAATCATGTTACAAAATTAGTCCCAGTAAATTAACGGGCCCAAAGCTGTATTTTTTAATCAAAATTAATACACTAGAGAAGCAGTTTGTGGCTTCCCGACCAGTCCATTTTGTTTCTTTAGCAAAATATTTTATTAAATAGCTTTCAAAACTTTTTAAACCTTCTTCTCGAATGAGACCACAACAGCTCTGTGGGCCTGATAAGATACAGGGAACTTCGAGGAACAGGCCCCTGTTTACTAATGTACCATCAGAGCCTTACATGCCGATGCGCCACATTAATTTGATCTTTCAACTAAATTTAGAATGCCAGGCCATTAAAAAAACAAAATATAAGCAATAGAAAATAGAAATAGAAAAAATAATGAGCCACCTAATACATACTGATGACTTTGCTCTATATGCATCCTTGACACACAGCATATGCGTATATACGTAGACACATTATATGCATTTGGTGCTGATGTGTTATTCGCCTATGTTTTGGTTCGCATTACTCTAACCTGCACATGTAAATTCACACATGAACATCTGAATATATAACCTTTAGCTGTAGATCTTATTAATTGCAATGGGTGGTCGTTAGCCGTCATTGCTGTTCAACTTGTATATGCACGATGACCATTAATTTTGATAAAACTGTGTTAAGGATAAAAAGAGGCTTTTAAAAATTTGTATTTCGAGTCCATTATTTACCACTAACCTTTTGATTGAGGTTTAGATCAGTTTCTGTTCCATCTGCTTTTTCACCAGTTGGGTAACGCTTAAAATTTGAACATCATTTATATCAGAACCAATTAACTGAACTTCATAACTTAGCTATTGACAAAATAAATAAACCTAACACAAAAGTCTTTATGTCCCATCAGCTTCTATCATCGTCATCAACAATGCAAAATTTATCCCTCTGAGCCACTAGCCCCCAGTAAAGGTGTGCTAAGTAGGGTGTGTTAATATACTATAAGCTTGTAATCATTTGTCCAACTGGCTATGATAGATAGATTTGGAGCTAGAGTAGAATATGAGGGTAAGGGGGGGGGTGGGGAAAGGCAAGGGGAACGTTAACAGGCCCAATAATCAGTTGCTGTCTATGAGGTGAACCCCTGTTTCTTCTTGAGGAGAAGGAGGGTGACAGAATGGATGTAAGAGATGGAGAATTTTAAGTTAAACCTTTTGAGCTTATTTATCGGACTCCAAAGATGAGAGGCTCACGCTCAAGTTTGCCATCTCATGCATTTTTTTGTTTAGTTCTCCTGTCATAGATTGGAGTCCTCCCATATTACAAGAGAGTGTATTCAACAAATTTTAGGAACATGTTAGCCAGCAAAATTTTTAGTGCCCTTGGCAGAATTTTCCCTTTATTAGAGGAAACATTTTTGGACACCAATAAAGTCATTCAGTGATGAAGAAATTAGTTCTCACATTGTAAAACAATCCCTTATTATCATGTGTCCAAGCCATACTTGTAAACTTTGCATTCTCTAAAGTGTCTGGCAAATGTACTTGACCATCCACCTTCATAAACTAGGAAAAGAAAAGCAAACAAAATTTCATCCTTATTTCTGCTTGCAACAGAAAACCAAAATGGTTTATGGGTAATTACACTAACTTTAATATTAATTTAATTTAAAATCTGCCTTGCTATGAAGTCAGCAGAACTTGAACTTGAACTTTATTTTTATTTAGAAACGGTAGATCTACCAGACAAAATAATAATATTATTACAATCTATCATTACAATTATATTCTATTCTACTTTAATCTATATAAACATGATCTAAACTTTAAAAGTGAAATAGAAAAAAATTAAGAAATTCTGCTTTACATAGATGCCGTGTGCGTTTGTCGATTGAGACAAAGAAATCGCGACAACCATTTTGAAAAGATCAAAGTGATTTTGCTTGCCGCATTTCAGGGGACAAGCTGTTCCAGATAAATGCACCATTATAGCTAAAGCTATTTTCAGGAAATTGGTGCCGGGCAATGGAACAGCTAGTTTGTTTTCAGAGTTCCTTAGATTATAAGGAGGATCATATTTAGTGAAAAGAGAACCAAGATAGTCGGGCGCAAGACCATGTATAGATTTATAGACCATGGTGGCCACTTGTATTTGTCGCTGAGTATCTGTCTCCAGTTAAGTCACTCAAAAAGAGGATCAGCGCTTGTGACATAACTGGAGAAGGTCAGAATACAGGCAGCCCAGTTTTGCAACTTTATGGAGCTTATTCGAAAGACCTTTGTTACAATGCCCCCAGACCTTGCTGCAGTAATTAAAGTACGGTTGAACTAAGGCATTGAAAGTGGACTCCAGCATGGTTTGGTTAACAAAAGGCCTACAATGTTTAATTGCTTCAATGCCTGATGCGATTTTCTTGGCTATTTTTTCAATGTGCATATTTCATGAAAGGTTTTCGTCTATATGCACACCCAGAGATTTAACTGAGCTAACTTGTTTAATTATGTCACCACCTATGATTAGTTTAGGGGAAGTATCGTAAGTACCTATCCTTTGCCGCAATCCAATTAACATGAGTTCAGTTTTAGATGAATTTAGAGTCAACTTGTTTGCAGTAAGCCATGTATTAACATTGAATAGGTCGTGATTCATAACATCATTGATCATTTCTATGTTGTTACTGGCAAAGGTCAGGTGAGTATCGTTACTCCAAAATTTAATCTGGCAGGAGTAACTTTTAAACCCAGAAAGATTTGAAGTTAAAAAGACATATGAATGACCTTACTTGAGTTTCAGGACATTGTTGCCAGAAATTTAATTTTAGTCACATTTTGTTTAAAGGAAACAATAAAGAATCAATAGTATTGAAGGCAAATGATTATCTCATTTTGGCTTTAAACCAGTAAAACATTAAGTGATGGAAATGGTACAGCTAATGTTACATGTAAATGATCATGATCGTCAAATTGGTGATTTTTAGCTGCAAATTTAATCAGTTGTTGTGCTACCCAACACAGACACAGCTCCGAGTGCTCATTAATCAACTCTTTTTGCAAGTATTCTAATTCAATACCTTTATGGTGACCCAATCTGATCCCTTATTTGACAAAGAATAAGCAAAGAACTCTCCATCATCAGAGAAAGATCTTCCAGCCAATGCCACAGTTCCATCCTCAGAGAGTTTATTGGGGTCAAGAAATACTTGTGCTTCACTTTCCATTGAGTCTTGCACATACATAACACTATGTAAAATGTATATAAATCACACATCAATATATATATCTTATTAGCCAGGCGCGAGGGCCATACTGGGAGAATATCGGCCCAAGGTCTTAACAGTACGGACCGAGCACAGCAAGGTCCATACAAAAAAGACCAAGGGCTGATATTCTTCCAGTGCGGTCCCGAGCAAGCTTGGTTAATAAGAGATTTATTATACGACTGAAGTTCAAAGGGACACAAGTGCGGTATCATTCGGGACCATTCAGGACAGTGCCCGGTCCAATACTTAGAGAATATTGGACTGGCAATAGAGCATTTTGATTGGTTCATTTTAGTTGTTGGCCCTCTGACTGCCCGAGTCATGTAATAACAATCAAATATCAAGCAAGAGATAAAAACAATGATTAATCTTAGACAAATGTTCTAGAGTGCATGAAGTGATCTAAAGGACATGCTTGTTGCTGTCACAGAAAACAGTTTTTTTTTTTCAGTATTACAGTAGCCTGAACAATCAATCCCTACAGTAAACTCTTTTCTCTTGGTTTAAACCTTTCACTGAATGTTGTTGTACGCCAGATGCAATCAATCCTCAAGTTATTAAAGAGATATAGGGATACTGTACTGAAACAAGGTTTTAAAGTTTTTTTACAATGAAACTTTATAGAACTGACCGAAATGACATCTGCCTGTTACTACTTCAGAATGATCAACATCAATAAATCAGTCACATTACACAATGAATGTAAACCTTGCCAAAATAACACACTTTGAACTGTTGAATTTGGAGAATTCACCTCTAACAGAATGCACTTTTAACTGCAAAATGTGGTTGGCAAGTCCATTAGGATCTTGTCCTTTCCTTATGTACAATGCTTGATTAGCAACTCGTAAATGAAATGCACAAGTACATGGGAAAATCATTTTTTCCTGGTTTTTCATTTTTATGCATTTCATCAAAGACCTCAGGGCTGTGGTCTAGCAGGGCCCGGTGGCCCCCAGCGCCTTAATCTTGCTCTTAGGCGACTCAGGAATCTTGTGTTTTTCATATAAAGCATATGCTGGGCACCCTGGATTTCACAGTTTCAGAGCGCTAGGCTCTCTTCAATTTTTCTTAGAGCATGGCCTGAGACCTCTGTCTCCTGGATACTTTACCTTTGATTTTGTAGACCAGAGTTATAGAGGTAAAAGTACTTTGATCCTCTTTTAAATGGACAGCCATACTTTGGATAGTCCCACATCTCAGTCAGCCTAAAATCAACAGGTATCAGTTGAATCAGGTGAGCCACTGGAATGTCTCATCACAACTGGACCACACTACTTCATACATTTTCTTTTTTTTAGAATAGTTTTGGTTGATTGTTGTTGTTGTTTTGTTTTAATGAAAATTTATCCGTGGATATGGCGATTTGTTTGCATCTTAATTATAAACGTTCAACTTCTTAGCAAGGAGAAGCTTAATGAATAATGTGATGCCATAAAAAAAAAAAAAAAAAAAAAAAAAAATCAGTAAATAAATGATACGTAGAGAACTTGTTGAAGAGACTACCTTAGGATATCCATTTGATACCCGATAAGGTATCCTATCGTACCTGTACAATGGTAAAAAAAAAATAACATATCCCTGAATTATTTGACGGCTTTTTTTTTCCATTTGTCATTCTGAATGCACGAGTGACCCTGCGCCTGCCGGTCAAGTGGAAAAAAATCACTCACCTCTTGAACATTTTTTTTCCAAATGATAGTTTCTTTTCATTGTAAACTGATAATCTTAGGAGATGAAATTTACGAAAACAACTCGGCGGAACGGCGGTTAATTATCCCTCACAAGACCTCAGTCCTTTTACAAAGCCCGCATAATTTTCGGTGATTCTAATTTTCATACCTGTTCTTGAAATTTTCTCTCGTCTCGCAAGCTGCTAAATAGGGCATCGTAATGGCATTTTGCTGTTCTACAAAAGCTTTTGTTCCTTCTGAGTCTGGGTCTTCCAACCAAACGTAAGGATCATAAATTTTCGTGCCATGGTAATCGTTTACGGCACTTTCATCCCTTTGGACAAAGGGGTAACAGATTTCGGACGCCATATTGGATGTCAACTGTGGAGGATTGGGAACGGGCGACACGGAGAAAATACATTTTGGTGACGTCACAGTGGTCAGTGGTCATCAACCACAGGCTGCTTAGCGCTTCGATGTGTTGGTCGAGTGAATTCTATGCAAATACTCATCTTTTCGCGTGGTTTTAAGTCGGACAATATCCATGATGCTTCTCCTTGTTTGTTAGATTTGATCCTTTGAATGTATTTTTAATACTAAAACAACTTCTTAACGATTAGCGTTAACGTGTGCTTTTTGCTGACTTTAGCTGTCCGTCATTACCACGAAGCGTGATCGTGGTTCTTCGGTCGCCCTCGCCTTCAGAATTGTCAAAAACAGCGATAGTTTTCCAGAGAAAGCAGAAGATTAGCTCTGTAAGATACTTTTCCAGCGAGTCTGAAGACTGGTTGGATTTTTAAGTGTACCATTAGCATGAAGCGAGACAGGTAATTGTTGTGTTGTGAAAAATAATATTTACTCTCACTTTGCCCCGACGTGCGGTGCCTTTTCATTTTGGAAATCATTCGCCTGGATGAGAATTTTGCCTTCATAGACTGTTTTTTTTTTTGTTTTGTTTTTTTTTGCCCTTCCACCTTTTTGATTTTCGGTGCCTTTAAGAACAGGTATCCGTAATCAAAATATGAAAACATTAGTTCATTTCATATACTTGCGCAGTTGTCAACAAGTTATCTCTCAGGAACAGAAATTATTATAACGCTTGTTTAGCTCGTATAATGGTGACGTTTACGAAGGGAATGGAAATCGAAAAAATTGTGATTTGTTAGCTGCGCCAAGGCTCGACAAAGATTACTTAAGGCGATTAATTGAGGGCGCCGGAAATGTAATATTTGAGACCGACCAATATATCGGTTTGTGAAGGTGTAGTCTGATCGTCCGGGTGAGTGTAGTCCTGAGAAGGACTGTTGTCGGTGGCAGTGACTGACGTTTCGACAACCTGTGCGGAAGTCATCATCAGAGTCAAGTGAGTGATTGTTGTCAGTAGAATGTTCTTATTCCAGTTCGTGTGAAATGATCGGTTGGTTTTGCCGTGATGTTATTGGCTGTGAGACTCAAGTGACGTAAGTCGTTCGTGATTGGTCTGTTTCGGTCTGTCGGTAAAGCTAGGTTGTTCTTTTTCGGTCGTTTGTGATGTTTTTGTCGTGAATGAGTCGTTTGTATGGGGCGGGTAGTTGTTGACATCTGTTTAGGGGAGTCTGTTCTAAGTTAGTAAACCAGCTTTCCAGAGTCAGTCGTTGAAAATAGTCAGTGCTGTAGGTTAGGCATTGCGCAGAGTCCCAGTCAATGTTGTGGTTGGTAAGTCGATGGTGTTCAGCAATGTGATTGCTGACATCACCTTTCCTCGTCGCTCGTCTGTGTTCAGTCAGTCTTGTTGTGAGGTTTCTGCCAGTCTCACCGATGTAGGAGGCTTGGCAGTCGGAACAATTGATCTTATAAATCGTTCCCTGTCTGTTCCTCGGTTCGTCTTTGTCTTTAACGTTGGTTAGTAACTGACGTAGTGTGGTGATGGGTTTGTGGGCGACGCGGATATTGAAGGGTAGTAAGATGCGCGAGATGTTTTCAGACATGCCTTTTATGTACGGTATGGTTGCTGTAGTCGTAGGGGTTGCGGTGTCGTTTGTTTCGGTAGTGGAGCAACAACTACAACAACGACTTCATCCGACGAAACACTCACCGACCCACTACCACTACCGAAACAAACGACACCGCAACCCCTACGACTACAGCAACCATACCGTACATAAAAGGCATGTCTGAAAACATCTCGCGCATCTTACTACCCTTCAATATCCGCGTCGCCCACAAACCCATCACCACACTACGTCAGTTACTAACCAACGTTAAAGACAAAGACGAACCGAGGAACAGACAGGGAACGATTTATAAGATCAATTGTTCCGACTGCCAAGCCTCCTACATCGGTGAGACTGGCAGAAACCTCACAACAAGACTGACTGAACACAGACGAGCGACGAGGAAAGGTGATGTCAGCAATCACATTGCTGAACACCATCGACTTACCAACCACAACATTGACTGGGACTCTGCGCAATGCCTAACCTACAGCACTGACTATTTTCAACGACTGACTCTGGAAAGCTGGTTTACTAACTTAGAACAGACTCCCCTAAACAGATGTCAACAACTACCCGCCCCATACAAACGACTCATTCACGACAAAAACATCACAAACGACCGAAAAAGAACAACCTAGCTTTACCGACAGACCGAAACAGACCAATCACGAACGACTTACGTCACTTGAGTCTCACAGCCAATAACATCACGGCAAAACCAACCGATCATTTCACACGAACTGGAATAAGAACATTCTACTGACAACAATCACTCACTTGACTCTGATGATGACTTCCGCACAGGTTGTCGAAACGTCAGTCACTGCCACCGACAACAGTCCTTCTCAGGACTACACTCACCCGGACGATCAGACTACACCTTCACATGTTACCCCCGGGTTCAAACCATTTACTGCAATATATCGGTTTATTTACAATTAATTTTTTTTCTTGTGTGAAGTCTTTGATGTCATCATTTCACTGTAGATCTCTATTACATGTCTTCAGTACGTTTGCTTGTACCTGTTACTTCAACTACTTTAATTTTCCAAACAGCTCTATTTGTTTACACAAAAGTATTTTCAGTGAAACCCACTAGTTTATTTTATTATTTTTTATAACTCAGTCATTTGAAACTTTCACAGGCACATTGTATGTTTACCTGATCAGTGTGTATTCCACCATCTTGCATGTGCATTGCATTAACTTATGCAAGTAATCAACCACTCTTCTTCATCCATCCATTTATTATTTTTTTAGGTTAGCTTAGCTTTACTTTGCTTTACATAGTTTGTATGTGCTTAAGGAATCATATGCATCACATGTTCTAAACCACTGGGGATAACTATGATCCCCACCAGTAAATTATGTTACATCATATCCCCACAGACCCTTGTTACAAAACATTCCTACTTGACTTGTAGTCATTTTCTTTTTTTTAAGACATGATAGAACCTGGAGGTAAAATATATGCATATTGCTGTAACTCGCTGAGAATTTCTTATTGACTACAACTGGCCTGCATACAACTGCTCCCCTCCCTTGTAATAAGTTGGGAAAAGGAGATCTGTGCGGTGCTGTCACTGTTCATGTTTGAGAATATCCCTTCCCTGATTTTTGTTTGACTGGATGGGCACAGCTGTACACAGGTTAATTGAAAGCTTTTGGTTACTCCTCATGACTTAGTGTTAACTGGGAATTGATTGGGAGATTAATAATCATCACGTTCTTTGCTACCACCATCATCACCTCCATGAATACCTGACAAGAGTTCTTTGTTCCATGATTCAGACAGCTTCTGGATTTAAGATATCACGTTTGGAAGACAGTTATTCATCAAGGCTGTTGCAATACAAGAAAAGACAATATATACAGTGCTTTATTCATATATAAATTGATTAAATTATATTATAATAATAATTATTTTACTTTACAGTATTGTTGTTTATTAAAAATTTGTTTTCTACTAGTACCAAGATGGTAATGTTACTCTGTGAATCAGGGAGCTAAATTAACCAGAAGTATTCTTGATAGATCAGTGCATTCTATGTTGCATGCACGTGGAAGTAGGTTTGTAAAGAAAGAAGAGAAAAAGCAAAAAGAAAAATAAAATAAAATAATTAGTGAGGAAGAAGTAGCATTAAAAGAAGACATGCTACAAATTATTCGTAATTGTGGTGGGAAAGTAAAATAATTGCAGCTCAGAAAAACAATAACAAAGGTGGAGTGAAAACTTGTTAGCACTAAAATGGACATTTTTGTACTTAACACATACCTCGGTTTATTCTTCCTCTAGTTGAGGCCAGTTTTTGTATTGTTGGGGGCTTCAGTCCTACACATGTTACAGCAGTGTGTCCCAGGTTTATAGGTAAAACTGTTTTGGCCAACTTAATAAAAAATTCGGTAATAACAAGTGGGGATAGGATGGCCGTGCTACTTACACAAATGCCTATTGAGTCGAACAACACGGACATGTTTTGTCTTCTTCTCAGCGGATCTGACCGAAATGCCGTTGACATGTCTACTTCATACGGTTCAAGCCACTGCTTTATAAATTTGATAATGCAGCGTCCTCCGATCACCGCCTCAGCTTTTTAAAACCGTCTTAGCTCTTTTCAAAACAAAACTTAGTTGCCGCAGACTCACCGCCTGCGAAAAACAACAATTTCATAGCGTGTACAACTTCAGTTCGGCTTCGGAAAAATACATAATTGAGCATAAGAACTATCCAAAAGATGAGCCGAGTTTCAAAGCTAAGTTTACAGTATTCTTTCTAAGTTTTGCCTTTTTACGCTGTCGACTAGACTCACGGCGAAAATATTGTAGAGTTATTTGCATTTTATGGCTTCGTTAAGGTGTCCGCTGACCAGTACAATAGTGTGTCGTGCCTTAAAAAACGTATTTCGATATTTCCGGAGTGGCTTGGGTCTGAACTACGTCATTTGTTTCTAAAAATAACCAAGGTTGTTTCTTTTTGTTTTTTTCTTTTGTTTTTTTTTTTTGCCAGTCAGCAAAACCATGCCCAATAAAAAAGCAACTTACTTTAATTGCACGTGACCTTACACTTCAATTATTTTATACAATGATTTCACTTGTTTTAAAAAAAGTGTCAGCAAATGTCAGCAAAAAAATAAATGTATTTTTTGCTTTGCATATGATAATACAAGTGGAAGAGCAGGTTGAGCGTCCAGATTTCATGAGAAAAAAATAACCATAACAATAACGTTGAGGATGACAGAGAAAGTTTCGCATTTAGAAAACAGCTCATCATATTGGAGACTTTTCCCGATTTCTTACCTCTTTTTTCTTTTTTTTTTTTTTTTCCAGCTCGGGGAATACCCTACCCTAATTGTAACGAATCACGTGATTGAAATTTTTACGTGCACAGCGAAAACTTAAACGACTCCAGAAAATATTTCTTTTTCTTTCGCCTTTGCAACGCTGCAGGTCACTACTTACGTACCAACTCCTCGAGCCGTCGATGAATTCTTTGGAGCTGAATCCTTCTTAACTTGTCTCAGCGTCAGTGATCTAGTTAGGGTAAGTTTTTGCTTTGCATGCCTTTAACAATTGATATTCTCTTTTTTTTTTTTTTTGCTTTATCATGACAAACTTTTGAATTTTGTTGCACCGTTTGAAGGTAAGTCAGTTAAATGTTGGAACAATCCTTGGCTATGGATGCAAACAGAAATCAGCCTTTTCTTCAATTAGAGTCAAAGGAGTTCCACTTCTGCTTATTAGAGTGATTGAATCATTTTCGACAGAAAACAGCGTGGATTCGTCAAAGATTAGAGAAAATTTTCTGCTGATTCAGCACAGTACGTGCTTGTGCGGTGTTCCTTCTCGCATCCGACGCAATAATTATATATTATTACACGACTCGGGCAGTCAGAGGGCCAATAACTAAAATCAACCAATCCAAATGCTCTATTGCCGGTCCAATATTCTCTAAGTATTGGACCGGGCACTGTCCCGAATGGTCCTGAATGATACCGCACTTGTGTCCCTTTGAACTTCAGTCGTATAATAAATCTCTTATTAACCAAGCTTGCTCGGGACCGTACTGGAAGAATATCGGCCCTCGGTCTTTTTTGTGCGGACCTCGCTGCGCTCGGTCCGTACTGTCAAGACCTCGGGCCGATATTCTCCAGTACGGCCCTCGCACTTGGTTAATAAGATATATTTATTACACGACTCGGGCAGTCAGAGGGCCAATAACTAAAATCAACCAATCCAAATGCTCTATTGCCGTTCAATAGTCTCTCAGTATTGGACCGGGCACTGTCCCAAACGGTCCCGAATGATACCGAGGAAGCTTATCGGTTTTATTTTCAGGAGACATTTTTCACCTATTTCATGTATTTTCAAAACATCTTCATTCAGTAATCTTGACATCATTGGACTGTTATTTACCCGTTTGTTCACTGACTGTTTGTTATCCATTGAATTGTGACTTTTCTGGTCGACTCGTGTGAAAATTACATTTTTTCAAGATACAGTCTTTGGTTAACGTAAATCTAAATTTATGCTGACTCCGTATATCCTGCATCCTTTCAATGTCACAGATTGCAAGCAGACAAGCTTTGCGTTTATAAGTCGCACGTTACTTTCTGAGTTACGGTTTTAAATCGCACTGAAGGGCCTCGGAACTGACTCCGAACGCGGTCAATGAAGAGGGTTAAGGTTACTTCCAACCTTCAGAGGCCGAAAAAAATCGTTTACCTAAAAAAAGCGTCCGACCAATTTAGGGAAACGTATTTTTAAATAGAAGTAACGTTAATAAATCAGGAGGGTGTCATGATCTCGTAAATGAGCGAGCCCCCTGGGGGAATACTCGCGGCAGTTTCATGTTATTTGCATATTTTGTTTACTTCGCGCACTTGACAAAATTCCCACGTGAAAGTTCTCTGCTAGTGGAAAGTCTTTTCAGTGACGGATGAAAAACAGAAATAAAAATTAGGCCCTGTTTACAAGCAGGTAGGGTAACCTAGTGCTAGGGTTATCCTGGCAGGAGGGTTACCCTAACTCTCCCACATTTCTTCTTTTTTTCATCGACGTATTTACAAGGCAGCTAGGGTTACCCTAGCACTAGGGTAACCTTAGCTGAGCCCTAGGGTTACCCTAGCGCCAGGGTAACCCTAGCTGCCTTGTAAACGCTCTGCTGGGGATAACTCGCCTACCCGGGACAACTTTTTACTTGTTTCCAGACCCTTTAACCATTGATAACAATGTGTGCGGTTACCAAGCATAGGTAAGTTGTCCCGGGTGGTAGGGTAACCCTACCTGTGAAATTTTGCTTGTAAACCCGGGCTATCTTTGACCCGCCTGCTAGGGTAACCTTAGCACAAGGGTTACCCTCCTTGCTTGTAAACAGGGCCTTAGAGAGGAGTCCCTGGGAAAAGAAAAAGAAAAAACAGGCCCAAAGAAGAAAGAAAAGGCACAATTTGTCAGGAAAAAAAAAAAAAGGCGGTCCTGACACTCCTCTCCACGCTGGCATCCAAATTACGAACAAAGAAGTCGCCATAAAATTTACCTAAGCAAGTTCCGGCCTTGATACAAAACATGGACATTCGCCTCGAATCGTATGAAATCATAAATAAACCTTCCGGAGGAAACTCATTTCAGCAATAGGGGTATTTATTACTTAAGCTGTCTGTCGATTCGCTGTTTTGCTTTTCAGCAGTTTCTCCAGCTTTACCTTTTTTTCGCCGTGGGTTTTTTCGGTTCTGTCCTCGTGTACCGGTTCACAAGAGCCGATACAAAAGACCGAACAATACTCCTAAACAAAGAAAGAACAATGGCAATTCCCTTGTGAACCGGTACACCAGGACAGAACTGTTTTTTCTTTGCCAGTTTTTCTCATTACTCAACGTTGAACAGAGCGAGATAAAAAAAAAAAAAACGCGAGTGCTATGCGATACTTGTAGTTTTGTCATTGACGCCAGGAGATCCCGTCTTCCCATTGGTTCGCGGTTTTAGGAGACGAGATAATTTCCTGGTGTGGCGCTAGTTGTTTACAAACCTTCAGGAGCTAAAATTTCGCATTTGATTTTGAGAAGAATACAGACACGTTAAGCGAATTTATAGGGTATGTAGATTTGACCAATTTTCGTGAAATTTAGCCAAAACATTCCAGGGATAATGACGAACTAAAGTAGGTCAGGAAATTTTGATATTTGAAATATTTTTCACGGATCACGTTGTCCATTTACACAACACGTTTCGCATATTTTGCGCTACTCTAGAGGGGCGCTTTCCATTCAACAAATATCACTGGTTCAAAATGTCGGTATTTTCGCTGGCCGAATGGAACGCGTCCGACCGTATCCACACACTCAAAACGTATTCCTAAATTTTCGAAAACTTATCCCGGAACTTTTCCCGTTCCATTCAATCTCAGACCGAAAATCTCGAAAATTTTTGTCAAATGGAAAGCGCCCCTAGTTTCAGGCGTGGATATCTAGACAACCAATCAGAATATCGAAAAGCCTGACACGCTATTGTTGATTGATGCCTTGTGAACAAGACTGTGCAACCATTTTGCTTGTGCTGCGGGATCTGATACGCGATAAAAATTCAATAGGACCCTCGGTCGTTTCACGCCTTACCGGCTCCTGATACTCGCTAAATGAAAAGATCGCCTAAATTACATTTTTGTCGTAAACAGCATTTATTAAGCTTTCTTTTGATGCATAGCTTGTTAGGGTTTCCTTGAAACTAGCGCGCGTACGAAAATTTTCCCGAAGGACACCGGCGAAGGTGGGAAGTATCTAACGTTTATTACAACTACACGTCGCACAAATCTTCTTATAGATGTTTAAGTTATGAAAGCTTATGATAAACTATGCGAAAATTACCTAATCGACATTCGACTCGATGACCAAGTGCTTTTACCATTTAGCTCAAAATAAAATGGCGAAATCGAGCCACTCTAACGAAATATAAGAAATAATCTCAGAAAACACTCATACACCGGTTTCAAGCTAGCAGACGTGACGCTAAAAGAGCTCTCAAGGAAATTAACGGCCAAACATAAACAAAATTGCGTTACTCTAACTTCGTGATTAGCTGTCACGCCAGCCTTTTCTGAATTTTATCATGTTGATGTCCTGATATATGCCATCGAAGACAACACATTTATATTTCCGAACCTTCTTCAGCTGTTCAGGTGTATTTTCACGTCTTTACTCCCACATGAAGGCTAAGTCTTACTCGTTACGCAAACGCCCTACTTGCTTGGTTTACACCATCTTCAATCTGATAGGACATTGAAATGTTTCGATCCGATGACTTGCACTTGACCGTCGAGTGTCAGAATTTTAAAGACTTAAAAGATAAATGCTAACTGATGGCATCTGCACATTTAATTAATTCCTCATCATTAAACATTCTAGTTTTAAACAATCCGGCCGCAAATAGATTTTTTTTCCGGGCCTTAAGATTAAGTAGAATTAATTCACAGTCCCTAATAACCGGATTCCTTTCATTACGTCCGGTCAGACTTAAAGTCGTGGGCATGGTGGTACCAAGTTCAATACTCTTAAACTAATCTGAAAGGATCTGAAAGGAAATGCCTAATGACAATAGCTGCCTAGGATGATCGACATTCTAGAATGTAAATTCTTTCACAACCACTAATAATAGTGTATGTCATGGCTTTTATTATTTCTGCTTCATCATGATTTTGGCTCAGTTTTTCAGGCCAAGACCACTACGATTTTAAAATCACTGAAAGATGAGAAATTGAACCTTTACACTGAGCTACAAGCACATTATCACGTCCGCAAAGGTCTGATAATGCTACATTCAGCAATCCTAGGAAGGAGTTAGGCTACAGTTGGTTGAAGCCTATTTTCCAAAATTCATCAGTCATGCTCCAAAATAACTCGTTAAATTACTTCAACTTCCTTTAGTCCCATCGTATCACGTGTACATGAAATGGAGCAGTAAAAGAGAGTTACTGTAGAAGGACACTTCGAATGGTCACGGACGGAGGTGACAATGTGGAAAGTTTCTTCGCATCTTCTCGCCAACTCACGACAGCGTGCTCCCAATTGTAAGGCATCACGCCCGAAAATTCCGTTATAGAGACAGTCATGACGAAAAGCCAGCTAATAGCGTAATATAAAAGTCTGATAGAATGCCTCTCATTTCAACTTTAGTCTCCTTAACGTTAATTAGGCGAGAGGCAAATCAATCCCAACTCACGTATTAATCGCATGAATGAACCATTCAAAGTAAATAATTGCACTCTCAATCAAGTTGGACTTTCTGTGTATTTCCTTTTCGTGTTTTAAAGAACCCCTTCAAATGTTTAGCCAGAACATTCTTCATTAATAAGGTCGTACCTCGCCCTCATCACTCCTTCGTAAGACCGAAATATTTAGACCTGATGATGATGTACACCCATCTACCCACTCTCTTCCTCCTCCTCGATCGGGTAAACTTTGTCATCACATGTATAGCATTTTCTACGATTTGTTTCGACTTTCACAAATGCTCTTTGAGTGACTATCGTTTCATTTGATTTTGACGCCTTTTTTTTAGATGTGCTCAGTGATCGGATAGCCACGTTCTTTCATCTTCATCGCAGTCAAACTACTTTATTTTCTCGAATCCAGGAGATTACTTCTTTTGGCATCTCATTACATGAACCTAATTAGCTGTGACGTAATAGTGTACGGGGAAACCCCTCGATATGCACATCAAAAATCGCCATAGAAACTTCCTACTGCAGACACTTTAACCAAAGTGAGTCGCGGTTTCCTATGGAACACTGAGCTCGAGGTAAGCCAAATTTGTTCTTGCTGTCTATAGTTCCGAACTCCAATACGCGGCCGAAAAACAACTACGCACTAACAGATACGACCTGTATTTTTCTATCGCGCAAAGCGACAAAATGTTTACTCTTTAAGCGATGGCTTGCCGTCCATCCCTGAGAGACTCTTTGCATGCAGTTAGCTATTCGCATTATAATTCTGCTTAAGTTTAGCAGCTGCTTTTCGCGGCTGTGTGTACGCATAGGTTTTTAAAACCTTATATGGTCATAATATTTCGCCGGAGATCGACACGGTCTAGGCACTCCCTGGATCGATGCTCTATGATCACAATTTCATTCCTGATAGCATTTAGTTGTTTAATGAATGTAGGCCGGAGTGCTGATGGCTAAACATGGTTGAAAAATCTAACTTTGATAATGATCGAGGCTATTCTTCTGGGTTTAGTCTGATGTGATTCAAGACAGCAAACTTAGAAATATTAAAAGAAGGCTAAGACAGAAGTATCTATCAACATAGACCGCCGTTGCTAGGGAAATTTAATCATCATAGACTCGACCTCTTTGTTCTAAATCGACGTAAATCAGGTAGTATCCGACAATTTTTCTGCACTGCAAGCTACAAAAACACATTCATCATTTTCTGTGTTGTAGGGCAACCATAGATAAAAGAGAAAGAGAGAAAAAAAAAACTTGACACATCGGTAGCTAAGACCTCGTCTGATTCATATTCGTAGGCGTCTTAAGTTTTTTTTTTTTTTTCGAGTAAGAACTAGACTTGTTGAAGTTCAATTTTAAACATTTACTAGTAAATCATTTACCTCGATTAACTGGCCAAACTATTGATTCCTACTGGTCTAGCTACTAGAAACGTCTTCATTTCGTCGAAAAATAACTTACGTATATGTGCACGATCCTTCGCAGTAAAGCACTATTTGAGCAATAGTGAAAATTTCGCCGCCTTACTACCCTGATAGGCCACTCATTGGCCTATCAGGGTAGTAAGCTATGGAATTCTCTTCCCAATAACATAAGACTGTTACACGAATTAAGTCAATTTAAATCCGAAATTTCTAAATTGAAGTTCGACCTGTAGAATAAAGTTTACTTAGTTTTTATCTTGTTTAGAAATTACATTTTAATATCTTTTGCTTTAGAATTATATTTTGTATTTTATATATCGATAGTATTTAGATAGTTAGTAATTAGATTAATTTTAAATATTTTAAATTTAGATAACTTAATTTGGAGACATAAGCATGTATTTGCTATCTTAAATTCAAGTATAAATAAAGTTATTGTCATTGTTGTCAATATGAAAAATCGTTTTTGATTGAGGCACGTTTGAAATATTCCGAAGAAAGATTTACGATTGATTGAAGAAGATTGTTTACCATACTCATTGACGACTTTCGGCCAAGAGAGAATCACAGCCCACGAGCTAGCTAAAAACCATGTTCTAATTAGGGTAAAACACATGGCAAGTAAAATTGTTTTTGAGCAAGTAGTATTTACTGTTCATCAGACATGATGTGAATAGATAACACATATAGAAAGTACCCTCCAAAATCGATCACTATTTCCTGAAATCCGAAATACTGACCTCCTCCACGCATTCGGTATGTTGTGTGGTTTTGAGGTTAGCCAAGTTAATTTCCTTATTGATTCTCGCTGGTGATGTGGAAAGTTTGAAGTTCCGACTATCTTTGAATATATCCCTTTTTAAAGGATTCTACCGTGCGGGAAAGTAATCAGTGCCTACCGCGAAAGTTGTAAAATTGAATTTTTTTTCTGTTGTAATTCTCTCATAATTTCCTTATCTTTGAATTGGCGGTTGTAGATAGGTTCGACTGTATATTAGTAATGACATCATCAGCCTTTCGTAAGCGTAGATTTAAAAAAAGATAAACTTAGTTGACAGCCACTGAAACACATTTTATATTCCACTGTATTGGCTGAAGCCGATTCCTTTTTTTGATGCGTCTTGGAGAGGCAAAGAGTAATCTCAATTTTGGATGTGTTACCTTATCATAGGGAGTTTTCAGATACGATCCTTCGGAACATGAAACTTTCAGCATAACTAGAAAATCAAATTAGTAGTTGGGGAGTACCCTTGCATCTACGTCTCGTGCTTGGTTACCATTAGCCGGTGACGCTGCATGACAAAAATAATGCAGTCCCGGAACGAAACGAATATCAAGAAGCCAGATTACAGTTCCATCAGTCATGCAACAAAATAACTGTTGCAAAACTACTTCAACTCTTTTTTAGTCGATCGTAGTGCGTTTACACGAAATGGCTCAATTAGGAAAGATCACGGAAGTTCATTTAGAATGTTTGGGGACGGCGGTGCCAAGAGCAGATAGCAGCATGCTCTCAATTATGAACTTTTTACTTTCTAAACACGCCAATGATTAAAAAACTTCTTGAAACCGGATTTGGGTTTCCAAAACTTGTGATAAAATAACTGAAAGGACAGAAATTTCCCTACAGCAAGAGGTATAAATCGATCACTTGCCTACACAAATAATTAGATTGTTGCTAAGTAACCATGAACATTCCAGACGGGATCATGGCGGAGATTGACGTAAATAGGTTTTATTTGTTACAGGTCGGGTTATAATTGGCAAGAATAGAAGAAAAGACCAAACAAATACAGTCACTTTTTCCTTTAATTTTTTTTTTTTTTATGCATAACGATTTCTTCGCATGTCTTAATTCATACTAACAAAGATACGAGGATTTTTTTCGAACAAGTGCTGGTTTTGTGAAGCTCTATCGGTCAACTAGACCAGCTCTGATGCCTTTCCAGCCACCAGTTACTCTTCATCGACATAACTCTCAATCGTACTCGAAATCGAGCCCTGTTCGGAAATACCACTGAATTGTTTTATACACGTAGCTACAATAAATGCCTACGGTCAGTTTTTTCACCGGCAGCGTCCCCTATGAATCAAATGCATACCTGCTAAACGGACCAATCGTGCGCTCGAGCGAGTGATTCGCAGGAAATTCTATGCAATTGAAAATTAAACAGGTGCAAAAGTGGATTACAAATAATCTAAGTATATCTCCTTATCCTACGCATTCGGTGTCTTGTTTTGGTTTCGAGGGTAACCACTTTAATTCCATGACGGGTGAATGAAAGTGACGGGGAACGTTTGAAATTAAAGTTCCGGTATCCAGTTCCAGAACGTTCCAGGAAACGGTATCTGAATAAAGATGTATTTAACAATTATTTGCCGAAGGTGAGGTGAATATCGTCAAATAATCCCCGAGACGAAGTCGAGGGGATTATTCGACAATATTCACCGAACCTGAGGCGAATAATTGTTTTAGTATAATTTCAGAGCTGAACAACAGAGAAATTTCTAAAATCATAACATTTTAGTAACATTTTTTAACATTTTATTTTAACATTTTATATAAACCGCGCGGAGCGGTTTATATAGCGTCATATAAGGAACCACTCGACCAATCAGATTGCTGGAAACTCTTTGCTCAGCTCTGAAATTATACTTAACCGCATTAACTTCGCCACGAGTCGCAGCTAAAGTTACGAAAATTTTGCAGGCTCGACTTTACAAGTGTAGTTCTATCAAAAGTAGAAGCCTTGCAGGAACAGCATCTGAGATAACCATTTACTGCCAACGCTGCAAAATCATTTTACGCTCAAATGACTACGTAACTGATCGCCAAGGAGATTCCGGAAATTGTGGACATTTGCAATTTTGAACCGTCAGTCGGATAGGTTTTCCTTTAAATGCTGAGAGAGCCACAAACTACATCTTATAAATATGAAATATACTAGTATAATTTTAGAGTGAGCAAAGAGTTTCCAGCAATCTGATTGGTCGAGCGGTTCCTTATATGACACTATATAAACCGCTCCACGTGGTTTATATAAAATATTAATAAATGTTACTAAAATGTTATGATTTTAGACATTTCTCTGTTGTTCAGCTCTGAAATTATACTAAAGCAATTATTCGCCTCAGGTTCGGTGAATATTGTCGAATAATCCCCTCGACTTCGTCTCGGGGATTATTCGACGATATTCACCTCGCCTTCGGCGAATAGTTGTTAAATATGTCACGCAATACGTATTAAGATTGAGAACTGAGATGGCAATATTTTTAAAAATGCTCATTAGGTGAAGTGGCTTGAATTTCTTCAGTGAACATTTCTCATGTTCAAAGTAACTCCATCTAGCTACAAAAATTGATTTTCGAATTCCAAGAGCCATCCAGTTAATCAGCAGTCTGCCTTCGAATAGGTCGCATCGGTGGAAACTCGCCATAAAGTCTAATGGGTCTTAAATTTAAATCAATGTAGGAATGGGCACAATATCATTAATGTACAGGACATCAAGGTAATTTCGATCGGTTCTGAATTGAAATATTCATCTAATGGATTTTTGAAGAGCTACGTTAAAAGCACGTGATGCACGGGGAATACCCATGCAGATAATAAGTCACGTTTTTAACTTGCATGTAATCGATCCTCGTGCCCGTCACGAGATCTTTTATTATAGAACAAACAAAAAACCATGACGTGCATAAATAGGTGCAAGGTCCAGGCCGAGTTTTTCCCGACTGAAGCTTCATTGCAGTGCACATAGCGCAGGTAAATATATGTATGATTCTTAGAGAGAAAAACTGTCACAGCTAGCTATAACAACGTACAAATATGTGCGTGGGTGTATGTGCTTTTAGTATAATTTCAGAGCTGAACAAAGAGTTTCCGGCAATCTGATTGGTCGAGCGGTTCCTTATATGACGTTATATAAACCGCTCCGCGCGGTTTATATGAAATGTTAAACTAAAATGTTAATTAATGTTACTAAAATGTTATGATCCTAGAAATTTCTCTGTTGTTCAGCTCTGAAATTATACTAAAACAATTATTCGCCTCAGGTTCGGTGAATATTGTCGAATAATCCCCTCGACTTCGTCTCGGGGATTATTCGACAATATTCACCTCGCCTTCGGCGAATAGTTGTTAATTGTAGTGGGGATGTCTAAACTAGAGGTAGACTTGCATGAAATTAAATGCAGTGTATGTGCATGTTATAGAATTCGAAACCTTTTATTTTTAACTAAAGTATTGATAAGCTCCATCCACATGAAGAAGATGATAAGTCAACTGAATAAGAACTGTATTGAGCCATAGTATAGCTACAACGGGAACCTTCACTCTCGAGAAAAAACATTTAAATCTTTCTTTATGAAAAATTGATATCACATTGCTAAAACAATTAATCCGAGTTCCAAATTTAGTTTGAGATTTTGAACATGTACTTCGCCCGTCTGACTGAAAGGTCGCCCTCTAGACGGTAACCGTGACGTGAGGGTCAGTCAAGGTGAGCGTGACAGTTTAAAAAGTCTGAGAGGGAAATTAGAAGACTCATCAGAAGAAGGTTAAATCAGAGTTAAGTGAAGAGTTGTTTTACAGTCGAATGGACTTCCCTTTACTTTGTTTCCTTTGAACTTCTTCCATAAATATACTGTGTACATTCTGAATTCGTTGGGAGCTCTTGGCTGCCGTCCTTGAACGACCTCAATCGATATCGTCTTTCTCGATCGCAGGCCAAAGGTACTCTCATACGCATGTACAGATCAGTTACCACCAGGCGGTGTGCAAACTCTGATTGCGTTGCATCATTGGAGTGAACATCTATGGTGGCAGCGAGATACGGCGTGAATATACGTGGATTGTGATGGGGGTTCACTGTCTGTTGCTACTCCTTCGAAAGTTAAAACGTTTGACGAGCCTGCGCGAACTCCTGTCATTCATCCGTGACGAATTCGTTCTTAGGAGGCAACTGACGTTATTTAGAAAGATTCGAAACTGCAATCTGCCTGAGAATCTCGACACCAATGACAACAGTTACACTCACCACCGATGGCGGGATAAATAATTTCAAAGTCTATATATAGTTATAACTCGCGTCTAGGAATATATTCCTAGACGCGAGTTATGACATGCAAACGCATACTAGAGAAACAGAGACCTTGTAATAGACGAACTTTTTCCACTGAGCGTAAATACGGGATTTGTAAAACGGCCGGTCAGTGTAAAACGCCGCGGCAGACTGCAGACCGGGGATAAAATGCAGACTGAGGGTAAAATGTAGACGCAGACTGCAGACCAGGGGTAAAATGCAGACTGAGGGTAAAATAAAATATTAATAATAAAAAAAAAAAAAAAAAAACAAGACTTAGGATTGTTCCTGCGCGTGTAAACTTCATGATTATAAAACTTACCTGTTTACGCCTCGTCTCGACATTCTTGACACACGTTATCTGTTGACAAAGAAACCACAAATACTCGTTCATAACTTATTCCACGGATTATGCGAATAAAGAAACTGAGGAATACATTAACGCAAATTATCGAAAATTACCATGAGATCGTCATCCTCGTTTTCCGACATGTTTCTGGGGCCTGTGACTTGAGGACCACATGACTTTACTGCGTGAAGCGGCCTATGTGTGTTTCGTGAGTCCTGACGTGTCATTATTTTACGGGTACGAACACTCTTTATTTCATCCTTATGACTCGTTTTTTATTATTCATATTTTATTTTACCCTCAGTCTGCATTTTACCCCTGGTCTGCAGTCTGCATTTTACCCCCGGTCTGCAGTCTGCAGTCTGCAGTCTTCGTTTTTTACACTGACCGATTTGAAGAAGGAGAAGCTCCAAGCCTCCTAAGAACGAATTTGTCGCGCTCCACGTTTAGTACAAACGTACAGAGTTTCAAAATACCCTTAAAGAATAGTGGAAACCTATATGAGGGTGTTGAGAAATGTATCTCCGGAATTAATACTTTAGGAGAGAAGTATACTCCGAAACAAAGAAAGAAGCGCGCGTACAGAAGAAAATAAATTATTGCCTTTTGGGATCAATTTTACTGTAGGTAGTGTCGACCGACATGGCGACCGACATGTCGACTGACATATCGGTCGACAGTCGGTCGACAGGTCGGTCGATAGTCGGTCGAAAGTCGGTCGATAGTCGGTCGAAAGTCGGTCGATAGTCGGAAGATAGTCGGTCAACATGTCGGTTGATATATCGACCGACTGTCGACCAACAGATGGAGTGTCACGTCTCGGTGGAATATCGGTCAAGTGTCGGTGGAATATCGGTCAAGTGTCAGTGGTCTATCGGCCGAGTGTCGGTAGTCTATCGGTCAAGTGTCTGAACTTTATCAGTAAATATAGTTTGAACGTCGCTCGTGTGGTTGTGTATTGTTGCAGTGTCGGTATTGAAAAATTTGATTTGAAGGCTAAACTTTCACGTATATGATTAAGTGTCAGTGAAGTATCGGTGAAGCATCGGCCAAGTGTCGACTGAGTGTCGGCCAAGTGTCGGTCAAATATCGACCGACTGTCTACCGATATGTCGACCGACTGTCTACCGATATGTCGACCGACTATCGGCCGACATATATCGCTCGACATATCGACTGACATGTCGACCGACTATTTTCCGACTATCGGCCGTCTGTCGACCGACTGTCGACCGACTACCGACCGACTGTCGACCGACATGTCGTTCGCCATGTCGGTCGCCATGACGGCCGACACTACTTATGGTAACATTGATCCGCCTTTTGTAACACAATCTCATCCGGCTTTGCCAAACCTTAAGAACATACAGATGGAGAATTATGACACCTCAAAACTGACCCTTGTCATCACATCGCATAGGAAAGTCATTAAAAGATATCCTAATAGGAGCTAAACTTTGAGGGTAGAAGATTTAAACGCGGTAGCGAATGGTAGGAGACGCACAGGCCTATCACCACTTTTCAATGGTCGACTGCCTTTTGCTTTCCGGCTTTCCGGCGTGTCGCCTCACGCAAGGTAGAGGTTTTCATGGATCAAGTGACTCTTTTTATTGCTCTAACTAAACTGTCCTTCATTCAGTGATCAAGATAGAAGATTTACCGCACAACACTCGCGATTATTTAATTTTCTTTCACTTAGGAAAGTAGATTTACAACACGATTGATAAATGCCCTTGCAGTACCTAAAAATATGTAACGCAACACTTTAAACACAAAAATGGGCCTTTTCGCTTCACAAATGGGTCTCAAACACTATCACTTAAAATGCATAAAACATTTGTACCGTTTGAGCACGTTTGGTCAGAGCTGTTGAAGAAGGATCAAAGTGGCCATACAAATCTTTGAAAGACTTCAAACTACGACGTTCAACGAATTTGACCTGCTCGAAAACCGGTCTCAAATTACATGCTAAAATACAGTGCTTGCATTTGTCCTTGAGAACGATATAATACGTGACAAATACGCACGAAAAATACTTCTACACGTTCAGAATATATCAAATTATATTTACCTTTAGTGAAAGGAAAAATAAACGGCCTAACTTTTACGGAATACTCAGTCAAACTCTACCCATTTCCACCGCTTTTATCGTCATATTGAAAATAACGCTACCTCAATGCTATGCAATCGGAGTGCGCACGCCGCCTGAGTTTCGACTGACTGTACATGTTTTGAACCCGGGGATAACATCGATAGTGTAGTCTCATCATCTGGGGAGTGTAGGCCTGTCGGAGGAGGACTGCTGTCCGTCAAGGTGACATGACTCACGTTTCGACAACCTGAGTGGAAGTCATCATCAAAATGGCGAATAAAGGATTCTCCAAAATAGGTCATAGTTACTGCTTAATCTCTCTGTGGATTATCAGCGGGTGTTTGGACTAAATCCATCTATTATACTAGAAAAGGAAAGGGTGTACGCCAAATCACTATTGTCTGCCCTCACGTGTCAACACGATTTCCTGTACTTTTTTTTCTCGGTTATTCAAATCAAAAATCGAATATATGACATGGCCGAATAAGGAAAATATTCTTAGATACATTTTATTATTTTTGCAGCGGAAATGATAAATGTATTTTAATACTTATGATAAACTCTGCGAGGTTGTCGAGGATATGATTCTTGTATCTATGTATCTATTTCAACACCGCAGTCGACTAACTTTGATTCATGATAGCGCTGTTTTCAGACAAAGAAATACTCAAGGTGAGACTGTTGCTTAATAAGCTCGAAACGCAAGTAACTATTTCTTAATTTTCGTTGTTATGAATTGCACCACGGGTCTTTAAGTGGAGGAAAAAAGAATGAAGTTACAATTTTATACCATATTATCTGTACAGAGAGAGTCTATGACACAAAAAGGTATCATGAATTTTGAGGCTCTGTTGTTTGAGGTTACTCGTCCAGATTAATAGCATTGCTTGGATATTTGCATACTCCCTGATTTAAGTGTTCTCTTTCTTGTTTTGAAAAGAGAGAGAGAAAAAAAACGTTTGAATCACTCGCCAGATGACGTACCACCGAGTCATAATACAGAGAAGTAAATTAAAAGAAAACCGACAAACAGCAATAACAACGGCAAGCCACAAACATCCTAGCAACTAAGAAGTTGAATTTGTCACGTATCGCACTGCAAATGTACATGTTTTACCACTCACCATTTCTTTTTTTTTTTTTTTTGGTAGTTTGTTTTGTTTTGGTTTTGTTTTAGTTTTTCTGGTTTTTTTTTTTTTTTTTTTGGTTTTGTTTTTTTGTTGGCTTTTTATCAAGATGATATTTTAGAGCTTAGGTTAACAGTGTACGTGCAGGACCATTGACTTTTACTTCACCACTCGCTAGTTCTCCTGATAACCACTCCTTTTGAGAGAACGCCGAGGAGTGCGTTTCGTGTGTTGCACTATATACAATATTAAAAATATGCCTGCCAGACGGCTCAGGAGTTTTGAATACCTAATGCCTTCACATATTTTACGACCACTGCCATCACTGATTACGCATGAAAACACAATGAACAGGAACCGAAATCGTCTAGTTAAAAAATGGCTCTTCCGCCTTCCTTCCCGAAGAAGAAGGGAATTGGATTAGGTGGGGGCTTCCCATGGAAGAGGAAACTTCAAAATGGATTTTAAGCAAAATTTTCTGTAATTTGTAAACAAACATTTTCACAACAAATACTCAGTTTAAACAATTGCTAGGGGAAAGGAACGTAGGTAATCTAAGAATGTTAAAACTTCGTCAGCGGTACATAAACGGAAAACGTTCTCATTAAACCTTGAAAATAAAATATAGTAAGTTTTAAAACAAAATTTTAGACAAAACAACACACTGATCACCCTAAATAAATAAATCAAATAAATATTCATTTAGGAGGTCACGATATTTCTTTCTTTGAGCATTTGTTGACGTCATTATCGTTTATCTTACGCACACCCTGCGGCTCTGGCCATTATGTGTGACGGGTACGTCATAACATACTTCAAAACATTACTGTTTGTCGTTATTGATCACATAAAATAGCCACACTTCAAACTGACAGGAAAGTATCTAAAAAAACCTTTCCTTTTTCTGCTTTGTTCATGATAAGGAAGTTGAGGAAAACGATGAGCTACGCAAGTTGATCGAAAAGTTATCCGTAGTCAAGGATGTCTTATTCTGTAGCTCGTCAGTCTTCAGTGGCTGTTGGTTCGACGCTAAACTGAAGACATGATTGGGTGTACTGTTTCAAGGCTAACTTAGGTTGACATCGCTAGACCCTCGCACGATTAACCCACACGATAAGCAGAATTTATTAATGTCTGTTAGCAAAGTGGGAAAACTATGAAAGCTAGTCAGGCACGATGTTATAATTGTAACTTTCAAGCATTGAATTCTTAAAGAAGTCACAAGAATCGTCAAGCATGATATCTACCGTGAGAGTGAACCTCAAATGCGCTGAAACACTAGAAATACGCAGTCCGTTTTAAATGCAGATCTGGAAACAGCTTATTTGAGCTGAAACACTAAATAGCCTTCGACTCCTCACTTATAAATACGCTCGACGCAGTTGATAGAAAACTCAAGAACAAATCCCATAAAGGCATTACGTGCTTTTACTGCTATCGGCCAGATGAAAGAAATTTACTAACCGTCAAATGATAAGGTAAAACAAGGTAAAATCACATTGTAAGTAAAAATGACATAAAACTTAATTCGATCATGATCAATAAAGAGCAGAAGCAAGCTGATTTTCAAATATTGATGTAAATGTTCTTCAGGGCACGTAAGAGTAGAAACGTGACTTTGGTCAGCCGGTTTACTTTTACTGAATTCTATGGGGTAATATGCCAAGAAATATGTTAAACGGCAACTTAATAGTTAAGGAAACATCTAAATATGATTTCATGACATGGCATTGTAACCGATATTGAACTGTTCCAAAAAAAAACATAGTCTATGGATAGAGGTCGACGAGGCATACAAGTGACGTTTGTGAATACGTCATGTGCTGCAGACTAATCACTTGAGCTTCAAAATAGATAAAAAGACGCAACGCGTTATTTTCACACTGGAAAGTATGAAATGTTAAGCAAATATAGCTTAAAACGCTGTTTTATTCTCTGATAATGATATCTTGCTGGAACTGGTTTCATATCTCATTCAAACTAGCTTTGAGATGGACGGATATGCCTCAAAATCGAACGTCCTTATTATATCGTCAGTTACTGGGGAATCCCCTAGCTAACTACTTTATTTCGTGTTTACCTTCGGTCAAAATTCATTTTACGCGCGCTTGAGGTCAACCGAAGTTGTTGGGTAAGTGGGAACGTTGTTCAATTCTTCGGAAGTTGAACCTTACTGGTTTTTGCTGTTTGTAACACAAAAGCAACAAAAAATAACTCAAAGACAAGACTTTCGTGGCCATTTTTCAATCCAATCTTTCATTTGTTTGCTTTCACGGCAGAAATGACATATGGCGCCAAATTCAAGAAGGCAATCGTATTCCACCACAGCAATCGACGAGACTTATTTATCTCGTTTTTTGAATTAACACTGAATGAGAACTTACCTGACATTTTTAGGTTTAAAGCATTCGTTTCCCTATGCTAAAATTTGTTTTGATTCTTCCACTCGAACAGTTGCACGGAATGACTAAAATGCTTTTTAAAATATTATGTTTGTTTGATCGCCAGGGTGATGTAAAACATTTCATTCTAGGTCTTAAAGCTTAAAGAGAAAGACAATGTCAATGTAGGGTCCCTTCTTACACTTAAAGAAGAATGGCTTACACTGATGTTGTTCTATATGTTTGCGTGCCAACGTTATGAACATATTCAGCGTTAAGAGAGGTGGCTCTCTTTCTGTTAAATTCATTCGTAACTCTAAATGCACATTTTATTCTATTAATAAGTTAGTGGATCACAAGCTTGGTGTTGCTGTAGTTTGAAGCATTTTCCTTTCATACTTGCCTGGAATAATTTCGTTCAAAGAAATTTAAGTCATTCGGCACACCTCGCGTCTAGAATATTCGGTGTTATGTACAACCTGAGAGCTTAAAAACAAGATCATGACATTCCAACGAAATAGGAAATATAAGTAAGGTCCAAGAAATTTTCTCTGGCGGTAAGGAAAGCAAAACAGAAAAAAAAACTTTAAACTTGTAAAAAGACAAGAAAATATGTATCTTTTCCTTAAAAACAGTTGTTTAAAAGCAACTTTGACTACTTTAATTATAGTTTGAGTATTTAGATCATCTCATAAAAAATAATGTTCATTCAGAGTTCTGTTTTCAAGCATCATGAGAGCAAGAACCAGTGTCTCAGATGTACTTTAGTCGACAATGCTTTAACTTGAGGATACCTTTATTTACGAACTTTCATATTGATTATGACTACTCCACGTATATTTTCGCACAATAAAATGTAAATAAGTGATGTGCGTAATAAGGTTCAGTGAGTCTCGTGTGTGGAATTTACCTGTTATTTTTCTTCTTTGCTTCAAGAGATACATGTAGGAGCCTCATGGTTTGCCTCCCCCGAGCGCAATCAAAACTGTATGTTGCAACTTAGCATGAATTGTCGTAGGATGCTGAAAAGGCCGTTGAAGACTCTGATAAAAGTTAAACCTACAAATAATTAGACAAGAATGCGAGCAATTAAATCAATTCACCTAATTTTACTCACAAGTCGTAATTAGTATAGATTAAGAATGTTCAGATAAAGCCCAAAGGGTATTCCCCAAATGTTTTCGTTTGTCTAACTTTTCCACAAGCAAATTGCTGTTTGCATTTTTTCCACATTCTTGGCATTCAAAAGTAATAGCAACACATAAAGTTATCTTATGAAGAACAAAAGTTCTCGCAGCAAATAGAAATGTAGACATTATGCTACGAGCTTTTTTAACTGCTTTTATTTTTGTTGTATTTTATTTTTAGGGTTATCTGACGATAAGCTCGACCAATATTCCGAACGTCCTACTGTTAACGAAATTCTTCAAACGTAAGTGCACACACATTTACATTCCTTTCACGATAATTCCGGACCTCCCTCAACGCCCTCCATTGATTCAGTTTCTTTCGAAAAGACACCTTAATCTCATGGGCTGGGTTCCGTATTTTCCTGTTTTTTTATCGCATCCTGCCATATTCAAGTTGTATGTAAAGGATACATCAAGAGGCTTACAGAAGGGACCAAAGCTGATGCTTATCTTATGCATTACGAAGTGATAATGAATGTGTGTTCAAACAGAAGATAAAATTTATTGAGATTTAGATCTAATTAATATTGAAATAATTTGGATATATCAACAAAGTTGAAATGGTAAATTGGCCACCGTAACGATTACAAAAGCTGACGTTTCGAGCGTTAGCCCTTCGTCGGAGAGAATTAGCCATTCTCTCCGACGAATTAGTTTTTGTAATCGTTACGGTGGCCAATTTACCATTTCAACTTTGTTGATACATCCAAATTATTTCGTTACTCCCACCGACGCAGCCCCAAACAGTTTCTTTCGAGACTGTCAGCCTTTATTAACTAATATTGAGGCGATTTACATATTAGCAAGTATTTTTAATTGTATGACATTGTTTGGAAGTGTTTCAGTCAGCCTTGGACCAAATCCATGTTAATTTCCCTAACTGTCAAGAGCCACTGACCGTAAATATCGAGAATCCGCCTACAGTTGCAAAATTTCGTAATTCATTTTATTTTTTCTAAAGAACCCTTTTAATGAACCTTTTTCGAAAATTTGATCAAAAAGTTCTATCACGCTTTTCTTTCTCTGAAAAATCGAAAAGTTCAAAATACGCCTAAAATGCCATTGTCCCACCCCCCCCCCCCTGTAAAGTAATGAGAAATCATGCGACTTTGGCAACTTCGTAAACTACAACGCGGTGCAATCCAGCTGTTAAAGTTTGTGTATTAGCAGGTGGTCCTTTTATCTCCTAGAGATTATTAATTTCTTGTTATGTTGTTATATTTAAGTCTGAATAGTGACCCAAAAGTAAAAGTGAGGGAATTTGAAGCATGAGCTAAATTTGTGTTTGGGACTGATCGTCCCTGGTGGCATTTGAAATCTATTTCAAGTAACTATGGGTTAGGTTTCGGTTGCGAAGTCTATCAAACTCCGTTGTGAATATTGTTACCAATCTTTAACCCTTTTTTTTTTGATTGGTCACTTTTATGACGATTTCTGTCAGCTGATCGAACCCAGGAGGGTTAAAAAAAATAGAAACAGAAATACGCTTTCACGAATTTCGTAGACTCTTTCAACCCAACCCGAATTTGACTTTTCCATCTGATGACTGTCGTCAAATTTCATTCCTGAAGCTGTTGATCCCACTGAGACAGCATCCCTACCATCTTCAATTATCAAAGATAAGTTCGCTTGCCGTCTAAAGTTTTCCTCCTTGGCAGTGCGGAAAAATAAAACGAATTACATGTTTTCAGCTATTTTGATAAGATAAACTGCTAACATTTTGGTTCAAAATTAAGAAGTCTTCCGCTTACTCTGCTAAATTCCCATCTTTCCCCAGTTCCCGGTTTTTTTTTTCTTTCACTTACCTTTTCTTTCTTGTTTTGTTTCATTTTTCGTGCTTTACCTGTTGTTTTTTTTTTTACCATTTTTTCACACCAAAAGGGAAAATACCTTTGCCATTACTTGTAATTTAATTGTGGCATGTACACTGTTACATATTCAATTGTTTTTCACCATCAGTTCAGTGTGAAGGTCGTACAGCTGAGCAACAGCTGACAGACAAGCAAAAGTTACTTTTTAAACCGCTACGACTGCACTCAAACCTCGTTTCTTGAAGGCGCACGGGTAAGTTACCTCTTTCATGATATCATAGCTTTATCTTTTTTCCGTTATTCTTAACTTTATCGTTAGTTCAATGAGCTCATGCATACCACTGCACGCCGCCTTGCGAAATTTCTCTTGAGAAGAAAATAAATGCAGATGTAATTATCGCCAAATTGCAGTACAGGAATGGAAAGATTACCATCGCTGTGCAAGTGAACTATAACTATAAAATGAAAATTTTATCAATCTAACAGAACATAGCAAAAACGTTGCACCGTCGTAGAAGTTTGCTGACTCGGCAAAATTGCTGCATAACCGTTAAATTATACAATCTTACTTTGTTTGGTATTCGCACTCGCCATTTTCATTACCAAGTAACGTTTGAGTTATATTTATGGCATTCATATGAAGTTTCCATGGTGGTTCGATTAAAATGGTATATCTATGGCTTTCGTATGAAGTTACCATGGTGGTTCGATTAAAATAGTACATGACGAGCCAAACAAACAATTTTTTTTCCGTCTACGATAACGATAGAATATGTTATGTTATTAAAAAAATGTCGATTGCAACCGCAAATTCTTTCACGATTCATTGTAAACTGAGTCACCATTATTTCTCCGCTAAGTAATAGTTCGATGAAAACATTCGTAGGATTCTTATGCTTGACGAAGAGTGAGGCTGGATAATAACTACTATAGCTGACAAGAGAAACGTGGTAAAAGACTATGACACACGTCCAATTTAATAGCTATTTACTGTGTGCTTTTAATCTTTTGAAATCTTCAAACTCAAAACAGAAGCCTTGACAGATGTTAAAGCATCGCGTTTTCCATTTGTTCAACTTCTGGCCAGTGAGCAGGCTCTTGTTAAAGCTGCACAAGCTAGAGCACGAGCGGCATACCTTACAATATTCCACTGACTGCGAGGAGTCTGAACCCTAGCGAACCTCCTATGTGCTCTTATCGCTCATGCGCACGCTTAGTGTCTGTTTTGTCTCTAATTAGACAACTGTGTTTTCGAGGTTTTCAAAAATCAAAAAAATGATGATGAATCATGTGAAACATTTAGATGGTTACAGCCTTAAGGCTTTCGGTTTTTCAAATTTATGGAGTACAGTTTGTTTCATTGGTTACCAAAATGAGACCCAAATTATTTTCTGTAGCTAGACGTAGAAAATAACTTTACTTATTAAATACATAATAATTTGGCTACGTTGGCGTTCGCCAATATGGCAGACATGTAGGCTGTATTTCCGATTATAATTCAAAGCGCACTTCGTTTGTATAACCCCATGACGTTTCCCACGCATAACTTGATCCAACTTCCACTTCCCTTTTCTTCCCGCGCTCGATTTATAATTCCTCTTTGCTCGAGACTGAGAATATTACGGCTTTTCAATGAAAACGAAGCAAAAGTATGACAACTGAAAGTTGATCAGTGGACCTACCGTTTTCCACCAGCTGAATGCTCGCACGAAATATTTTTTTATTTAATTTTTGATGTTGGCGATGTAGTGAAAATTACAGCTGTACGTTGATGGCCATTTTTATCCAATAGAACGCAGTTCCTTTTGCTGCAGTTTCCTGAAGGTAATGCCGGGGTGATATGGGAAATAAAAGATTCAAGACCCAACTTTCCGATACATCTGCATGTAGGTGTGATCTATCACTGGTAAATCAACTCAGGGAATTCCCCCCAATCTCATTAATAAGTCTTTTGGGAAATTTTTCGTTCGTATTACCGGCTGAAACTGTGATAGCCGAAATTGCGGCAAAAATGAAAGTGTAGAGCAAGGCATTTTGCCGATTATTCGCTCGTTTTGATTTTCCATTGCTGTCGGGAGAGAGAGAGATTGACGAAGCGCACGGTGGACGTTGCTGGCTCTCTTTATTCAGCGACTTTCCGCGAAAGAGTAAGTAAATAAGACAGCTAGCACAATTGATCTCCCTTTCAACCAGTTCTGTCTGTCTTGATTTCTTAGTTGAGATAAACTTTTTACAAAGTGTGAGTAGTGTTTTTGCTTATGTTGCATTGAGAATTTTAAATTACATGTGCAAAAAGAAGGGATTCGAAGAAATCCTAAATCATTTGAGACGATCGTCTTCGCCGACCATGGCTTTGTGCTGACATGGTACGTTTCCTTCATCAAAGCAAGCTTCAAATTATTTGTCTTAGACACAAGCGGGATATTATGTAGGAGTCAGTGGTTCTTTCTAGAGTTTACGGCTATGGCTTGTTCGCCTGGGAAAGAAAGCAGAATATTGAATAGAATGGAAATTCAATAGTTGGCGCCATTATGCCGGTGGTTATCAAAGAAAACGTGACGCTTTCACGCTTTTACCACGTGTTACAGCTGGTCCGGTTCCCTCAGTCCGTTTCGAGCACGTCGAGCACGTCAATTCAGCACGGCTGTTGTTGGACTGCTTGTTGTGTTTCTCTCTGTTCGATCTCCTTCCTTCTTTTCCGCTGGAGTTCGGGTCCCTTTTTAAATTTTTCGCCAAAAAAAAGTTAAAACGGTAAAAATTGTGATAGGTGCGTTGTTTCAGGTAAGACATCTTTGACCCTTCTATCATTCATCGTTTTCTTTTAAAACACGTTTCTATGGGATAAATTAGCCTGTCATGTACAGCTCTTCGAGTTGAATTTTAAAATGTTGAACTATTGATCGATGGTGAAGGGTAATTTTGATTTTTCCTCGAAGAGACTTGAATATATGATTTGAAAGTTACTGACGATAGCATTACGTGAGTCGCTGAATAAGCACTATTAGAAAACGTGCTACAGTTGAGCGTGTCTTTACCAAACGTGTGCAATAACTATTGAGAGAAATCTTGGTTATGATGCAATTTGATGAAAATGCTGATCAGCAAAATTCAGATTTCATTTTACCTATCAAGAACCCAAGAATAAAATTTTTGTAAACTTTCGTGATATGCATTTGAATTCTGGACTTATTATACCCGCCCTGTCTCTGAGCGGAATTAACCACAATGTCCGACGCCTTTTAAAACTCCCCGGAGATGGAACGGAAAAGGCGCCGCCATTGTTCAGTGAATAGAGGTCTGTAAACTAAGCTAATTTAGATGGGCTTTTCAACGGAAGAGAAGTGCACGTAGATATCAAGAATTGCCGTCGACTAAAAAGTCGTTGCAAGGAACTTTTTTTGACAATCAGACAAATGAAAGAGCCTAATAATTTATCAAAGAATTAAGATTGTTCTCGATCGTGTTAATGCTCAAAATATTAGTGCTAACACAACAATTTCTATGGTGAGTTAATTGCACAAGGAACAACACTGTGTTTTTCTATTTCGGTTTTTTTGTTTTGGTCTTGTTTTGTTTTAGCTCTTTTACTATCATGTTTGGATCATAAGTGTTTTTAAGATAAATTTTAGTATATATAAACTATAAATACTCCAATTGACGCACTAGTTGTTCAGATGGAGCTACTGATCTGCGTTGTGACCTTTGATCGGCATGGGTGAAAAAGAGAAAAAGATATATTCCCTCGCCAAGATAACTAAATAACAGGAACATCAAAAAAGGGAATTTCCAACTGTTTCCGGCCACCAACTTTAACTTGATCAATACCATATCTATACGAGAGTCTCAATGTGATGATGTTGTTTATGGCTAACGATTAAAATATTTGCCAATTTACTGCTATAGGTTATTACCTTTCCATTGCAGCCACCTGAAATTTTTGAGGGTTAATTCTTTTCAATACTTACGGCCTTCAAGATTGGTTTTGGCCCCTAACTGTTAATCCCATTGAGACCCTCTGTACATTGACCAGATAATGTTCCCAAACATAATGACGTATGCACTTGTGTTTATTGTTACTATAATTTTTCCTACAATTATCATCAATAGGGACCACATATGTCATCAAAATTAGATAAATGCGTTATTAACCAAGCGTGAGGTCAAGATGGCTTGATATTGGCCGAGTTCTCTTTTTGTATTTTTATGGACCGAGACAAAGTCGAGGTCCATAAAAATGCAAAAAAAGAACGAGGCTAATATCCAGCCATCTTGACTGAACAAGCCTGGTTAATAAAGGATTTATTATATTGCAAAAATATTTCGCTTTATCAAGAATGAAGAATGACTTGTTTACATCGAGAGCCGGAAAAGAAAGCCAACTGTGTTTGTAGCATAACTTAACTCACGAGTGTCGGTTCTGTTTTCTTTGTTTTTACCATCCAGTTCTGGTATAATTATGCTTCTTCTATTGTTGTCAACAACATAAACACTTTTGAAAGAATATCACAAATGAACAACAACATAGTTAATGCTTCCGATAAACATCTATAGACAAACTATCATAATTATTGTGATTATCTCTATTGTTACTAATATTTTTAAAAGTTTGCTCCATTTGTTCGTTTTTCCTCTATTCTGGGAGCTTCCATTTCGTACTGGTCGATGTAAAAGGTCCTAAAAGAACTCGGCCACTTCCCAACGGTTTTTGGCCTTGTACTCGATCAATAATGGCTATCTAATGACGTCAGTTTTGATTTCAAGTATCACGCTTGTCTAGTTTTCCTATTTACACTGTGACATTTCAAATCATTTTTTTGTATAACGTTTGATACTGAATGATTTTACTGGGTAAAATGCCAATGGATTACTGACCCATAGATTTCGTATCATATATTTCAGTGGTATGCAACTTACTAACGTTAGATCGGTTCAGCTGTTACATGAGAAATGTTTTTTTCATTGAGACATTCGAGTGGAACACGGGGAATCCCCTCTAAAAGTAGATTGAAACGACGCTCAAAATAACGGTCATTGCGAATTGTGCGCGCGTTCCCCAGTGAGAGACGTCCTTTGCAAACGAAGCCGTTGAGTTGGGTGTTGATTTTCTTGTTCCTTATTCGAAAGATAAAGGTAGGATTCCTCTTTTCAAATGCTTGGGGTTTGTTGAAAGGAGTTCCTAGGTTGAGTACTGTGGTTACAACTGTAACCATTTCGCATGCAAAAAGTTCCGCACGAACCAATGTCACGCAGGCATAATTATGAAACTTTAGTTTCAATTTTCTCACCTTACGACATTTGAACGGGTTATTGACATTACAATATTCCTTTGGTTACTGTTTATTCATCAACTACCAAACGAAAAGCTCGAAAGAAATCGCAAAGAACTAAAATCCCTTTCAGGAGAGTTCACAGTAAGTAATGCAAGTTAGCCACTCTATGGAAGAGGGTCACATTAGAGACTGAACTAGTCGTACAAAACAACACTAGCTCTATTTAAACCGTGATGATTAAAGGGTTTTCAGGAAAAATTAATTCTAATTATAAGATCAGGCAATACTGACCGCAAAAGAAATGGTATAAAAACAATTTAATCTGAGAAATGACGGTAAGGGTATTGCAACAAACATATGCAGGACAAGTTTAGTATCTAATGGCAACGAAATTATTAACCAAAGAAGATGGGGGTAAAATAAATAATCGTTTAATGTGAGTTACAGCTCACAAATATATACTTAGCCAAATCTCTTAGATCCTATCCGAAACAACCGACTGTCTGATGATCACCAACGCTCGAAATAAGAATGGCTACGTTTACAGCTCAAAATTGTATCGTTTTCTTGCAGTGTGTCAAACGCATGATATTTAATATCCTTAACTAAGAGAAATATGGATCAGTCAAATTCTTCAAAGCTAAATACGGGAAAACCACATTCTACCTTCACATCCAAAGTTTATGACTTCAACTGCATTGTTTTTGGAATTTTATTCACAAAGGTTACACTTTTATTGCCGCATTTCAGTTTTTCATTACCTTGGGGAAGTCGATCTTGTTATTGCAGGTGTATGTACCTGTACACTTCAGATATCGTCTTGTTTAACCCTCTAAGTGATTCGAGAACGACCTTTTTCTAGATTCCTTTTGATTTATACGTGAAAAGTTTCTTTCAAAGTCTCCTTCAGTGATAATATATTGCTTTTAGAGTGATTTAAAGTGCATGGGAGGTACAATTGCTTTTTTTTTGGATCAGAAGTGGCAAGGCTGAGTTGTAAGACGTCATTTTGTGGGCCTTGCGGGCAGAAGTAGTGTTATATAGTTTCGATATTAAAAACGCAATTGAAAGCGAAGACAAACCGATGCAATAACATTATGAATTTGGGGGTTTTTTACCGTCTTGATCTCATCTGAAACTGATTAAGTTCAAGGAGTGAAACTACACAGCGATGACTGACAACAAATAACATCATTTTTGATATTGAAAATGTATGCCTTTTCCCTCACAAGAAAAAAGATTATAACCAATTCTATTATTTTGGGTTTACCATGCCTACTTTTAAGTCAGATGTGCACTTTCGCACATCAAAAATGACAAGCAACACAAAAGTTATTTGAAAATTAGCGGTTGCTGTCTGATTCAATATTAATATAAGAAACCGAAGAGAGGGTTATTCCCCTTCTCAAGTCAGCTGTGTTTGGGTTATTTTTGGATGAGCGTGGTGGCCCCCCTTAAGTCGAGTAAGCCAGAACTAATCTCTGAATCAAAACAATGGCCAGTAAATGTACTTTTATCTAATTATAATCTTTCAAATATTTCAAAATATTCCAAATTGATACCTCTCTTCCTCATTTTTTTTTTACACTTTACCGTCGGTCGGTATGGCTGATAAGGGTCAGAAGTAAAAATTTCGCGCTGTCAGTGACTTTGTGCTATAGAATTAGACAACACTTTTTTCAATTGGTAGAAGTAATCAGCACTTTCCCTCAACCCTAAAAATTTCACGAATGACCAATACAAAATTTCCTCTCAGAACGTCACGTCAAACAATGTCTAGCAGACAGATGATGGGAATAAAGAAAACGACATCAATTAGATTATTAGTTGATCCAATACCAAATTCTCCGAAGTAATATCAGTAAGTAACATCATATGATATTAATGATATCATAAGATTTTTCAATGAGATCTTGGTGAGAAAAAGGTCAGTTAAACGGAATTAGAACAGTCAGTTTTTGTTTCGATCGAGTTCTTTGATTGGAAGAGTATTTAATTGTGTGAAGTCATTTACGGTTTTGAATCTTTATTCTTGTATCAGTCCCCGGCGAAATAGTCGAATATCTAGATCAACAATAACTTTGAGTTGTGACTGTTACTGACGGATTGAGCTAGATATACCAATCGATCAAACTGGTGGATCAGATAAACGATTAAAAAAAAATCCCTAAGTAATAGGAGTCTTTTTCACTTTTGTCTGCTTCTTGTTTCTACCTCAGTCAAAAATTTCGATGTTCCATGATCACTGAATTAGTAAAGAGCTCGAAGATATTGTCATTCATGCGCAGTGCAGGTGTATAAACCTTTGCGTGTATTTGCCAGTGGTTGATAAGTTGGTATTTGATAGAAAAACACAAATAAAACTCAACCAAGCCGCACCAATTGATTAGTTACTGGACGTTATTTCAACTTTTCGGTTTCCAATGCAAAATCACTCATAGCCTAATTGAAATAGTTTACTAACATTTTGCGATTTTTGGAAGGAAATAACTCATTTTTAAAACTATCCTTTCATGCTGACGCAGTTTGTAGACGAAAGAGATTTAAACGATACTGCTTAATAGAGCAGTGCTCTTCAATACTATCGATCGGGAATGTCCCTAATTGCTGAACAGCATTGTAATCCTCCTAAAAGCGTCTCGATGAAGCGTCTGAAACTGATAAAACGGGTTTCGATTGCGTGGATATATTTTAATTCAAGGTCTGACTCTCGCCCACCTTATAATTTCTCTTCAAGTTCTTTACGGGAGTACATGCAAAACTAACGCTCGAATTTTGTGAGCTTGGAGTCTCAACAAGAGTGAGCGACTTCCGGATTTTTTGGTACAGTATTTAAATGTAAGTGTTAAATCTCGCTATCGATACACTTCATTACCACCTAACTAGAAAAAATTATGAAGCCAAACTCCTACTTTGTCAACATGCAAAAAGCTCCTTACCACCTTGAGGTTAACTATGTCAAATTTTTCAACTCGGTAAAAGAATGCGATAGCACTTAAAATGTATTCTCTCTGGTATTTACACCGCCGCGTTCCACAAGTTCTTCCATGGACTCTGCTGTCACAATTCAAACATGAATGAGATGTAAAAAAAGTTTGTGCTTTCCCAAGGGTTTGTGGTCGAGTTTTAGACATCAAATTCTAACATATTTTGGCCAAGGCTCGACACTAACAGTAGCCCACTAGCCACAGACTAGTAAAAATTCAGTTTTGGCTTGTGGTTTTCAATTTCCACAAGCCAGTTTGGCTAGTAAACAGACCGAAATTGTCGTAACATCTAAAAACATCTAAGATGTCACTAGCCACTTGCTGGCTCTTTTATGTTGGCTAGCCATCAAAGAAAATGCCATCTTGAGTGAAGCTGTCGCTAATTTTTTTAGCTTTGTAACGTCCTGTGTGGCTGTAACGAAAAGTTTGTGTGTATACTTCGTGTGCAAATACCATTTTGTATTTGGAAAAAATTTAAACAAACCAAAAAAAAAAAAGGAATTCGGAGAGATAATCGTTGATGCTCTTGTATTGTTGGTTACAACCTAGTAAAATAATGGGCTCTAGGAATGTTACGTTAAAATCTTAGCCTAGATAGATCTCAAACTTTCAGTTTTGCAGTCAACACATTGATCCAATTCATAAAACTTATGTCTTAATTGATGTGCTTATTCTGGCATATCTGGAATTATTTGCTCAAGGTCACTTGTTTTGTTAAAATCAGGCTGGGGGTTCCCTTCTTCAAATGGAATTTCCATTTAAGGTATCCGTTTGTAACTGCGTGACCAGTGACCATAAAAGGTATGAACGAAGAGTCATGACAAAGTTGATTGAGTTAAAAAATTCAGTCAATGATATAAAAGCGGAAGTAATCAAAAATTGCATATTACTTTTAATATTCAATCGTTTCATGGTTGCTTTCTCTGAAGGGCAGCTCCCTCTGTAGATTACCAGGCCGGCACCGTTCCGGCTCCCAAAGTTAGAAACTGCGTCACATGTCTAGAAACCCACAGTTACTTTCATCAATCTGGACTATGTAATCGAAAACGTATTCATTGGGCCAGAAATGTGTTACATGCATAAATTGTCACGTACAGCTAAACATGATGTTGCCATGATTTATACCTGTAATATCTCTTCGTGGTGTTCTGGAAGGATTTCCAACTGAGTTGAACAGTTGTTAAAACGGAGATCTTTATGCAGTATGTCAGACACTTTTCTTCTGATTGTGATGTGCACTTAGATTTTAGATATCGAATAACAATGATGGCTGATTAATTTTCCTTCCGGATGAATATGTAGTTTAGCTGACTCGGCATTAATCATCGGCAGGGTAAAAACCATAATTCGTTTGAGTCAGCCATTATCAAACCACTGAAGGAGCACCGCCTGCTGAGTTTGCGAGACATTTAGGGCGAATAGTTGAAACAGACAAAAACCAATTCGCATATGAAAGCGATCTTCGCAGTTATTTATTCACAGTCATTGATTGATAAAACAATTCGTTCGCATCATTCCAACTTGTTCACCTCCACTGATTATTTCAACAGTTTTGCGTAAATCTGGCCGCTTGAATTATTTGAATATAGGTAACTATAACTAACTGCAAGCGGCGAATCGTGTAAAGCAAATCAATAGGCTGGATTTACGCTAGTTATATTAACCTTTGTTTAAAACGGCCCTTACGTTGCCGTACTAGCTTCAAAGCGCTCCACAACTTAGACTATTCAATTTCATCTTACTTAATGAATATTGGCTCATGTTGCAAAAATTGCACTCGTTTCACATAGCTTTTTGCATTTAAGAGGAAGCTGTTTTACGAGTTATTTTCAATTTCAGCTCGGTTAGCTGAAGGGTGAGTTACAGTAACAAGTAAAAATGCTTTTACTTCCGTCCATTATAATAAGTTCAATATTTGGTTCTGCGGCTTACACTGATTGTTACAGATTACCAAGATTTCTTGTTTTTCCATCGTATCAGTCGCACCGTTTATTATTCATTGCGACTTGTAAAGTTCCTTTGTAGTCTTCAATTTCTTAAGTTGTCCTCGACGATCTAGCTTTGACTAGTGTTACCTATCAAGCGATGCAAACACAAACTGTATGCACATTAACGAGCTTATTCCCAGTTTTAAAGCTCAGTCGAGTTCCTCCATACAAAACCATCTAACAGCAAGCATCTTTAGAAGGGAGAGTGAACCTCGATATAGAGCAGTTGTCACTCTATTACTGACAATCTTTTGTAACTGGCCCTTCCTTCCCGCTCCTATAACCCCATAGTGAAAGCAAGATCACATTTAGATGAAGGAAATGCGACCCTAGAGCAGTGTGCAGTCATATATGATATCAATCACTTTGAAATTTCGATCCTCAGCCTGGCATTGACGGTTGTAGGCTACTGCAAATATTGCAAATATCAATATCCGCCTCTGTGGCCTTAAATAGAAAGTTTTATGAATTATCCATTTATCTCGGTTGGCTTATCACCGCTCGTTTTTCTCAATTTGCATCTTATTTCTATAAAACATCAAAAGAATTTATTCCTAGAATTCCGAGTTGCAAACTGTGAAGTGTGTTATTGGTGCTGGATAGTGTCGGTCGATGTATTCATGGAAAGTAAATAAATATCTGATTGGTCGAATCTTGGTCAGTTTAGTTATCTGGTGCAAAAACGAGTATAAAGAGTGGATCTCGTATAGGCCATACCATTGATATTGCTGTATTGTTGCAATGTCACAGATGGATTAATCTCATAATTTCTTGTTACATAAGAACTTAACTCTTTAGGTAATTTTCAAATGAGCTTTCAGAAGGTTTTAACGATTAGTAACACGGGGGGTCATAGAGAGAAATCTGAACAAAATAAGAATTCATTTGCTTTTAATGTGATCTTGAAATAAACAACTTTCCCTCGCACTTTTTTAAGTAACACACCACATTTTTGGATTCAGTTAGCTCGTCAGTATTAATACAGACCGCCAATGAGAGGAGGCGAATAATGACTGCTCGCGCGATGTGTAAAAACATAAAAACTTTAATAGTAGGATAAAGAAACAGTATAATAAACTATTTGAGCGTATCATCATAGTTACATGTAATTAGCTTCGGTCAGTAATTTTAGTGCAGTCATACCGGAGTTTGAAATCAACCGGTGATATTACCTTATCAGCACATTTTAATCTCTTCCACGTCAAAATACCTCATTGGTCAATAAGGATCGTTAACTATACTTTATATAGTCCTTAATCAAGTCACTCACATTTTGACTGGTTGGCTCTTAGTCTTACGAAAGTAGCGCATGCTAGGTTAGCAGATCACCGCTGCAAAACACTTAATACACGATCTCATCTATTCTTAATTTTCCGCGGATTATTTGCAGAGACACATTGTTTCTCACTGAAGTTTTCTCTCGTCTACGGTGGAGTCTGGCAGAAACTTCTCTGAATTGTGAGTACAATCGTTTCAGTTATAATGTATCAACTATTAAAGCACTCAATACTCAGACTGTTTTCCAGTTAATTACTTCCTTGTGCCCAATATATGTATTGTTTTGTTATTTCCTTGAAGTTGTCACAATGTGGTGCGTCAGCAAACTCGTGTAATTCACAGAAGTTAAAATATCGTAATCTCTTTCCTCGATGAGTTTTTACAATGTCAGTTGCTGAAGCTCAAACAATAATGTTGTTTTCAGGGGAAAATACATAGATAACACCTTGCAGAAATTTTTTTCGCCTTCAATAGTTAACAATCATTATTCAAAGTGGAGGTGAATAGCTCTTGCTAGTCACTTCCAAGTTAACCAATGAACACGCGAAAAGCGTTATTTACTTATGTGGTATACACTAATGATGTATAAGATTCAAACAGCGTGAAACTATAAGTAACCCTTATAACACATACGATTGAATACATGGATTAATTCAAATCAGTCCTATCTTAAAAGTTGACGAGAGCAGGAGAACATATTGCTAGATTGAGAGTTCAAGATGGACTTAATTGATCGTTTTGTTTCTCATCTGAAAGCAGTAATAACACACAGAGTAACGTTAACCAAGCAGTGCAAAGAGAAGTTAAGATTGAATTGTATACTACTTCCGCATTTTCTAGGAAGTTTCTAATTCTCCAGATGACCATTTCCGTGTATAAGCTCTACTCGAAAACAATGAATCAAATACGGTTTTGTGTTTCGGCCATTAAAAATGAAGATCGCACGTGATTTGCAGCGCATTTTCCGTCCTCATATGGACGGCACGGGAAAACGATTAACGGTATAGTTTTTGTGGAATCATATGATAATCGAGATAAATTTTTCAGATGAAACTCATGATTAACCCTGATATTGTTGAGCGTAATAGCACAGGGTCGCGCTGCAAATGACGAGAAACATCGATCTGAGCTGCAAAGGGACTCTGTGAGTACGATTCAATTCATGTAAACCACAGAAACAGCAAAGCAAACAGATGACACACCAAACTATAAGATACACAAAAACAAAGACAAAAGCGAAACCAAAATTTAATAACTTAGTCTGACTTAATTTCTGAGAAGGCCTTACCGAAAAAATCGAGCCATCAGCTTCTAAGTACGCGTTGAAGCAGTTTGAATCAGCGTAACTACTGTTCCAATTCATTGCCGAGTACCAATGAGTTAAATGACAAAGTCACTTAATCAAACGTTGGAAAACACATCGGTTCAAGGATATAAATGACGTGAATAAGTCGTTCGATTATCGCTCATTTCAGGATACACGCTCTCTCGTTACTTTTTCCGCAGTAAGATCAGTCGCGTTTCGCGTCTTGGTAATGCATTCTCCTTCAGTTAGCTAAATGTTCTGGAAGTGATGATGTGGGCAGCACATGGAAAGAGAAAACAGGGGAAGGAAGACGGGAGGGGGGGGCCAGGGGGGACTGAGAGTTCTTAACACGCAGTCTAAAAAGTGATAAATCAGTGTAAGATAAGTTGATCGTTGAACATGGTAGCTGCTGACCGAGATAAGAATGGGCTCAGTATGGACTGGATTTACTGTCTAGTGGTTTTCAAAGAAACCTCTCACACCTGTTGCGAAACAGTAATTTAGCGCTGTATTCGCAAATGCTTTTCGACACCTTTTGTTCTCAATCACCTGCTGCAGCTAACTAATTCCTAAGGAACTGAACAAGGGAAGCCAGGTTAGTTATTTTGGTCGTCAGGCTCTGCTCCCATGAAGACGTTACGCCACTAATCATCAAGTCAAATGCAATTCTATCTGTGAGCCACATGCAGATGATCCTTGCTTATTGGAATCGATTCCACGAGGTTTTCGACCCTGCTGCTCATTCATGATCTACCTGAAGAATGTTAAATGCTAATTGACCAACAGTATGCTATTCTTGTAAATTAAGAGGTCTTCCAGAGATAATTCTCACGAGCAGCAGCAACTGCTCTCGTTTGATGATCGTGAAATGAGTTGCTTTGTTTCGATACTTCTGAAAATAGTGGTCAAATTATTCCGTTGCATGCCCCTTACAATTTAACCGTTATCTCATTTTTTTTCCTGTTTAGTGGTCGTTTATCTCGAAAGTGAATATTCAGTGAGACTTTTGCAATGCCGAAAGTTTCCCGCGCTTACGATTAATTTAGTCGTCTAGCACTCCACCGCATGCTATAAATGATGTCGGCAACATGGAATTAATTAACCCATTTCGCGAGATGACGCGTAACTTGTTTTGAATATTATAATTCCCATTAATCTTTCTCTAAATTTAAATTACAGCCTGTGTCACTAGGGGTTTTTTCGTGCATTCGATAGAAGGTTGCAGAGCTGTCATAACAAGTTGTACAGCAGAGTTGTGGCCTGCCTTGTATGGGGTCCCTCGACTCTTTTGTAGGCCATTCTTATGGCTCTCATTATTTATGTAAATCTGTTTGCCATTAAATTGTAATAAATATTAGATGTTGAGTTGTAAGCCAGTCGCGGCGCTGCAGTTCAACGCTACAAGACACACAAAAAACCGCCAGTTAAATTAGCTATTCAGAATAAATCTTCAGTGATTTCAAAGGCTGTTGGAACATCAAGTGCAATACTACTGCAAGAAAGAGGCAAAATCCGAGGTGATCACATAATGGTCACGCCATGAATACGAACTTAAATCTTAATTCATTTGCCTTACTTTGTAAGATAATATGGCTCCCCCAGCGGTTCATTTTTTCAAATTTTAACTTTTAAAACTGAACTCTCGTTTGTATCGCTGGTATATTCTGGTATGAGCTCTTGTGGATGTATAAATCTCGCGTTTCAGATTTTTAGTTCGAAACTCCGACGATGGCCACTGTCAGTGCCTCGTTGCTCGAGAGGTTATTAGGATCTTAGATAAGCGCAAGACCTCAGCTTTTTAAGCGTTTCCTGAGGTCATTCTGTCCTGACCTCATTTTTCTTGGGATACACCAATCAAAAATAGGTTACTAAAAGTATGGCCAATCATAGGCTGCCTGGCAATTTGGGGGAATCCCCTGTCAGCGCGTTGAGCCTTCCTTTGTACATCAGTCCGCCATTTTGAAGAGTTTGTAAATCGGCGTCGTTTCTTTCCGCAGGGTTTTAAAGCTTTACGGAGACGTAAAGCCCTTATTTTGGTCGTATTTTGACCTAAAAACTGAGCTAAATGAAAAATTTGTTAAATCTGGGCTACACATCGACTACAATTTTTGGAAAATTCGAGTTAGTTACAAAGCTTGACGGACGACGAGAGCTTATCATCGGAGCCCTACCGCCTTCACTATTTGCTGAGAGATGCGTTGTTACAGGTCTGTTGTATTAAGGAAGCAAAAATTCCTATCAAATCAATAAGTTTTCTTATATTTTTGGTAGCAAGTATGTTATTGCGTGCTGGAATCTAAGAAACTTATATTTGACCCTTGAAATAATCGTCAAAGAATTTCCGTTTGTAGATTGTGATGGATGCCTGTTCTTGGGGTTTTTCCCGTCATTTGTCAGAAGTTCCGAGTTCCAGTTTCGACGAAACTGGCAGATATTTTCCCGTTTGTTGACTAAAAAAGTTTCCCTTTGCTCTCTTTCCGGTTCCTTACTAGGAAAGCGTTTTTCTGCTCGTTTTAACATAGCTTCGACTCATTTGTTTGGGGGGGTTAGAGCGAAGGATCTAGGGAAGCGTTCCAGATGAACTAAATTAAATGTCTTTATTTAAAATTCTCATTCGCAAAGCATATTCTGTATCTTCACTTTCGATTTGTTTCCCATGCAGATACAAGACAATGTAGCTTTTTTTTTTATCTTGTTGATAAACTTCTAGGTGGAGAATACGACATATTTTTACTTACTCGCAACTGGGTTTTCAAGTCCAGACCCGATAATTACATGTTATGCAACGTCCTGAACTGGTTTTGTTTTCTTGTACTGTCCTGAGTTTTAATTATTGCGTATGGGTTTGAAACGAGTAGTTAAACTTAAGAATAGAACTTGCATGTGGAAGTGCTAAGGTAAACTACTCAAAATAGCTCATGATTGCTGAGGAAAAACCTAAAGAGACGCTATAGAATAGAGTCTACTCAAGGGTATAAACAGTCAAAATAATATATTATCAAGATACACTGTAAATACATCTGCAGACTATAAACAAATTGAAAATTTCACATGAATCAGCTCTGCTCATTCTTTTCAGCTGTTTCATTTTTATTGAGATCTCCTTGATCATATTCTAGGTCTGAGCGAATCATCAATGCCATCTAACTTACAATAATTGAGACAAAAAGTACATTCAAATACGCGGCTTTTTTACCATGAACAAATGGGAACAATCCACTGAGACACAAAACAGATCTGATGAAGTCTTGAGGTTGCAGACAGAAATTACAAGACTGCAATTGGACAACAAGGCCCTACAGGTTCGAGCCCAAGGAGTGCAAGTTTTAGGTAAGGAAGTTAAAGTAATTTGAATTATTTAATGCGTCCAACTGAGTTTGGTCATTAATGCCTCTGCCATCACTGGAGCTAAAATAGTTGTACAAAGGTGGTAAACAAGCAGAAGGCTTCTATATATAGGGCTTGTACCAAAGCTTTTCAAAAACATTTTTGTGCTCTGTGTGTTCAGTGGCAAGGATGAGAATATTTCTTGTTTGTAAGTGATAAATATATGATTTTCACAGAAAGTCTGCTCTAGAGAAAACATGGCAAAAGATGTTATGATCATATAGAGCACGGTTACAGAATGATATGGCCTCACTTTTGTGTAGCAGCAATAATCTCATTATTCGCAACTGATTTAAGAAGATTTCACCCAATAATATTTGTTTTATGTCACAAAAGAATAACCCTGAAATGAAAATCCTGCAGTGTTTTGTGCCCAGACACATCCTAAAAACACACACAAAACAAACAATAGGCTTCAGTTTCTAGAATAAAAAGTGTTATGAAACTAAGCATAGTATATTTGTGTTGTGTATACTATATTTGTGGTTTAATTCACAGACTTGTTAGTTAACAATATAATTTCAGAAGTTGCTTTTTGGCAATGTTACTGAAGGAAAAGTTCATCAGGTAGCATCTAGAAAAGAAAAACAAATTCAAGAACTTTAAACAATTGAATGTAAGATAGCTTAAGCATTGAGCACTATTGTTTTAAGCACTTGAAGTACAACTGTGGGAATGATAGATTTGTGATAAGCAACAGAAGGGATTTCATTACATTTTATCCGTTATCTTTGTTGGTAGGTTTATTTTGTCTCTCTTTTTAGTGGCAGTAAGCAGTTATAAATTATGTCTGTAGGTTGTTTAATTACAAATGAAACATTTAATCCTTCTATGCTATTTATTTCCAAGGTAAAGTTCTTCAAGATTCACAGGAAAGTAATGCTAAACTTAAACAGGAAATTGAACAATGGAAAGCGCAATTGATGCAGAATGGTGTTACATCAACTCTCTTGGCAGATCTTTCAGTTTGTACTTCTGTAAATGATGATGGTCAAAGCACAGTCCATGAACAAGATGAAACATATCACTCATCTATACCTAGTCAAAGCAGCAGAGCTGGAGGTATTGTCAATGTCACAACAATCTCTGGTCCTCAGTCCTTCTCGGCAGGATATCCCTCTTTGTTACCTGGAGAATTTCACATTAAGGTATTCAATAACTCCCTGATCCAGAAAGATCAATCACTTTTATAATCGTGCCGATATATTTTTAAAGAGATTCTTGGTGCTAAAGGCTGGTTCTTTCACCCATCGATATCAAAAGGAAATGGTAACCTTTAAATCTGCTTTGCAATAAATGCTTATGGGTTGCCCTTCATTCAGTCGTTTAGATGGAACACGTCATACAGTATTTGTAGGTTGTACTCATAATTTCCTTTTTATAGTTATTAGTTATTGTATTTTTTTTTTAAACTATATGTATCCTTGGATTTGTGGTACACAATATAGCAGAAAAAGATAAAAAAACAAAACAAAATAAAAAGAATGAACAAAAAGATGAAAATGCATAATGGTAACCACAAGTAAAAACAAACAGAATAAAGCAAAAAAACAAAAAAAACATCAAAAACAACATTGACAACAACAACAAAAAAAACATAAAAAAATGAAAGGAATGGACAAAAAGACAAAGACAATAGTACAGTAAAGCAGGGAAGGATTATCCTCTTCAATGGAATTGTAGGTCAGAAGAACATGTAATTATAAGTTTGCTACCCTGCGAGCAGACCCAAGTAATCTAGGAAGATCAAAGGGCCTGTCCTCGCAGGGTATAAGTTTGCACGCCATGCACTGACTTTGTCCTCATCATTTTTACTGCTTGTATAGAATATTACTTGAAGTTACAACCAGCAATCAGTTTCCACATTTAAGCCACCAATAGGTTGATCTGACTTTCATTTCAGTTGAACATTTCTTTTGTTGAAGAACATAACTGTACAACAAGAAGTACATCTCCTCTTATTTTGAATCATTTTGAAATTCATATTCGGGGCCTGTGCTGTAGGACATACATTGTTCTACAATTCAAAACTTGATATCGCACAATTACTGCTATGCAGCTTGAATGGAAGGAGTTCACAAAGTGTTTAATATCATTGCTGATGGGCTGTGTCATTTCAACTGTCTGAGCTATACAAATGTACCAGAGCGGAACACAAACTCGCATGGATCCAACTTATTCTTCAGACGTGCTCATTCCTGGGTCTCCTGGTGGCTTAGCTATTAATTAAAACCATGTGTTTGACAATTGTGCATGAAATTGTTGTTTCAAAGGAGATACAAGCAGAATATCAACACATCATGACTGAACTTGATCAGCTACAAAGAGAAGCACAGAAGCTGCGGGAAAGTGTTCAACAGCTACCTGGAGATGACAGAGATTCAGAGTTACAAGGGAAGCTCACAAGGCTGTTTTCTAAGCTTAATGAATACAGTAAAGAGGCCCGCACAAGGGAGACCCTATCAAGTGCTTTAGCTTCAGAGGAGGAAAAGTTAAGAACAAAGCTTGTTGAAATGGAGGCTGAGCAGGTTTGTTTTGTCCCAGCATCATCACTTATCTGATGGCCAAGTAAAAAATCATACAACGAGAATCTGTGAATTGATCAGCCAGTCAGTGAGCTTATCAGTTGATTAGGAATTCCACCAGTCAGTCAGACAGTCAGCCAGTCAGCCAGTTACCTGGTTAGCCAGTCAGCTGGTTGGCCAGTCAGTTAGTCACTCAGACCATCAGACAATTAAATTTTGGTTCATGCCTCTAATTAGTGATTGAGGGCCCCACTGGCTTTATGCATTAGATATATTATGTACTGTCCATGCATATGGGTACATACTTTAAAATATGAAAATGGAATTGAGAGCAGAAAAGTGACAAATATCTCAATTTATATGCAGTACTTAACACATTAATTCATGTTTGTTTTCTTCAAAATAAGATTGTTGCAAAATGAAATGTAAATCTACTGATTAGAAATAATAATATAACAATGTGTCATGTGTGCCATCATCAAACTTTTTAGGCCTCACATGAGAATGTGGTACATCAACTGAGAGATAAATTGGGAAAAAGCAAGGAAGAAATGGAACAGCTACTGGATGAAGTAAAGTTCTGTGAAGAAGCTGTCTTTGTGGAAAGGGAGCAATTGGAAATTAAAGCAAGCAGTGGACCTCTGTCAGGTGGCTCAAGGAAAAGCGAAGGAAAATCTCTATCAGATGAGGTGTTGTATATGATTTACATACTAGTTTACATGCATGCAGCAAGAAATAATGACCTACACAAGTTGTAACCATCAGCCGGTTAGGCTCTTGTGAAGATAGTCTTGGATTCGTTTGGACTTTATTTGAACCATAACAGAATTAATTCAAAGTAGTTTACTTAGTGATAGGGAGCCTTTTTTAATGACTATAGAAATGTGGTTGAAGGTACTTCTTGCAGCCAAGAACCAATCTTCTGGCAAAGTAGTAAACCTTACATTAGAAGTCCTTTTACAGTTGTACTGTTTGTTTTTATTATTTTTTTTAAATTGGTGGAACTCTGTTGCATTAGATAATAGAGCTCTTCCTGAATACAAAGAGTTAATTTTTTTACAGGGAGCTTATTGTGCTAAATATATTATTGTGCTAAATATATTATTATATGTATATATATCTTCACTGCAGCAACAGGAAATCATTGCAAAGACACCAATGATGCAGACTGGGGTGGAGACATGTGAGAGTTGTGGCCAGTTACAGCGACAAGTGAATGAGCTACAGAAGCAAGTATTGTTGGCAAAAGCTGAGAAGGATGAAGCACTCAAACTTAAAGAAGAGGTATTTTTCAACTGGAACTTTTAACAATGGATATATCTGGAGGAATATTAACTGAGCTTTTGACTCTTTGTGATTGTACCAGATTGTCAATCCCTGCGGTCATTTAAATATGTTTGTTCGATGAAGACAAAGTTAAATTAATACTGCCAAACATCCTTGTGTCACAATACATATAACTATAATTCCAAATTTCTTGGGCCTTTAATAACTCAAATCATTACACCTTCCTTAACAATATTTAACAATGTCAATGCTCAATTTTAACTATTTGGTGACTGGTACATAATTTATTTATAGGAAAGAGATGATTATTAGAAATGATTTATATCATCTTAGGTTCTGGATGTGAATTACAAGTGGGATGAACAATACAAACTGCTTGTTGCAGCTTCCACTAAAGACATCAAGGAGCTGAAGAACCAGATTGAGATGATGAAATCAAGCAAAGGATATGGGCAATTAACAGAGGTTGAACCTATGGAGAGAAAAGTGAGCAAGATAAAGTGACTGTCTGTGGTCAGAAATGTTTTGTTGGAGTTAGTTGCTGATTCCAGTGTTGTTTCTTTTACTATCAAAATGTGTAGACAGCAGATATCTGACATTAAGCAGGTTAATGGAAGAATTGTGTGTATTGACTGGATGACATTTAGGTACCTAATGTACTGCTTCAAGTTGAATAACAAGTAAATGTATTGTGGAATCCATTGATTCCTGATATTTTGAGCTCAGTGTATGTTCAATACACATTGTACATAACTTGTATCGTGCCATGCAAAAGTACATGTATAGCACCTTATTGCTTGAAAGAGATGAACAATAATGTTTTGTCCCTCGTCAAGACAAGTTTCTCACCTCGGGAGAGGGTAAAATACTGTATATTTGACCTTCTACGTCACAAGAAGTCATTCTGAAGCAAAACAACATGTTCATAATAGGTAACTTTACTTGTATATACCTCCCAGAACCAAACACTGGATGAGTTTCCTTCAGTTTCTGTGCTTTGTGTTTGGGACGAGATGTTTCTTATGCAGTCAAAGTGGCAATATTAATTTAAATTGTATATTTTATATAGGCATTGGATGACCGTATCAAATACTTGGAAAGTGAGTCACAACAGAAGCAACTTGAAATAAATCGCTTGCAGCTGTTGATGAGAAACCAGCCCACACGACTGGTACGTTAACATATCCCGCTTCAAGCCACTGGGCATAATTCTTTTTTTATTAATTTTTACAAAGTCAATTGAATAAACTTTGGAGTAACTCAACCTTGCCCTCACTCCATGTGTACTTAATAACTGCTTGCATTGGCAGGAATAATAGTATTTAAAGCTTATAAAACATGTTCATATTATTGTTCTAAGTCTCTTTGGTTATAATTAATATTTACACGTCCAAGTAGTTTTCACTCATCAAGGTTTCAAGATTGTAAAATTGACATGCACAAAGAAATATCATGGCCTCTTATTAGTAAATCACTCACCTCTTGTGAAAATGTTCCAAAGACACCAGTGACCATAAGTTGTTAAACCTAACTATAACTGCTTACTCCATTAAAAAAATTAATGTTGTGTAGATGCACTGGCTGAGAAGAAAACTTTTGGACAAAATTAACTGCAAACTCTCATTTGCGTGTATCTTTGTATGTACACAGGCACAAACACCTCACCTCTCATCCTTGGAGCAGCCACTGTCCCATCTCTCCCAGCTGGGTGCAGCTGCAGCACGTTCAGGCCCACCATCTGAAGGTTTACCTTCCTGGCCTGGTACTGCTGCCTTTGGACATCAAATCCCTGCAGAGGTTGTTGATCAAATTGAAGTGCTGAAACAACAACTCAGAGTTTATGCTGATGATTTTGCTACTGAAAGAGAAGACCGTGAGAGGAATCAGACAGAAAAAGAGAAGCTCAAAGAAGAATTGGATGCCATGAAAGAGCAAGTACATGCTCTCGAGCAGCAGGTACAGTTTAAAAACAAAAATATGGTGATAAGAGCATAAAGACTAGGGGTGCTTTTGCAATGACTGTTAGTGCAATCTTAGTACATTTTTCCACCTTTTACCAGAATGTGTTCGTGAGATTCTTTGTTACTTCAGGCTTTTTGGCTTGTAAACGTGTTTGTAATAACTTCAATAATAATTGTTTGACTGTGTTCTTTGTTTTTATAAGTTCTGCCTTCTTTTAATTCTGTCATGAACACAATCTGTTTAAGGGAATGTTATTTAATTGGTTGAGTAGGTCTGAGTGTATGGTGCAAGCAGTACATGTGAATGTTTATCCCTTATTTTTTCAAATGGCAAAACAGTATTGAGGTTGCACGAAATTCACAGTTAGTGGCATAAAGTTATCTGTAAATCTCACACGCTTAGGGACCTTAAGCGGTCAGAATGGCAACACCATGGACAGTGCAGAATGAATTACATGCAACACAGTGCTATGTACGTGACTTTACGTTTTGAAGGAGTGAGACTTTATCTTCAACATAGCTTGTTTGCGCAGAGTTATGTTCCAAACAGAAATCATGTGGAGACTTGGCCTTCAAAATTTCCGTTCTCAAAATTGGAAAAAATTACATTTTGACAATTTTATTTTGTCACTAAAACAACGCTACTTGAAAACTAACACGCAAAATAATCATTCTGGTCATCAAACTATATTTTTTTTTGTCTTGTGGTTATTGCCGTCTTTGTCGTGATTGCTTAAGGTCCCAAATAACCAGGATTCAAAGACAGGGACATCACGATCATGTTGACTTGTTTCCTCAGTCTGTGCCACCTGATCCACAGCTGTCAGTAGCTCAGCTTGTCCACTAGGACCAGCCCTTCACGCTGCTGATCACCCTTTCAGCGGTAGGGTAGGTTCCGTAAGCGGAACAGTGGATAGAGTGTATAGTGTACATTGCAATTTCAGAAGCACAGGTGGCCAGCATGTTTCATGGTGGTGAATGTCACATCTTAAGTTCTCCATAATTTCATTACTATTAATGGGAGAACTGAGGGACTTTGTGCTACTTTACATTTACTGACAGTACTGTATTGTACTATAGTGATGTACGTTTTTTGGATGTACGTGGAATGTCACATTTGGTCTAACTTTTCCAGAATTATATGCTTTAATATACGCCGCATTGCTTACTGTTATTGATCGTAAATATCATGATATTGACCTTGGTTTCCTCATAAAATGTGATTGCTTGGGGCATGTACTTAGGGCAGGGTTAATTGTATTATCGGTGGCTAACTGTCGTTCTTCCCGCAGAATACTGATCACTAATTTTTTCGTTTTGAAACAATTAATGCGGGGGAAACATCTAATTATCGAAAAGAACCTATATCTGGTACTTTTTAATACAATATAAGCTTTAACATCCTCTTTATAATTCTGGTGGGGATCCCTTCAGTAAAATGGTTAAGATGGTAATTTAATCATATAATGTCTTTCTTTAATGATTATACTATTCTAAATCTTATCAGCTCGGTGTTAATGGAAACCAAGGAAACAAATTATGTAGTCTTATCACTTATAAAAAAAATCTTTTTGTGGCTTGATTTAGCTTCAGGTATACGAAGAAGACTTCAAACGAGAGAAAAGAGAGAAGGAGAGCCTTCAGCAACAATTAAGAGCCAAACAAACTGCGGTGAGTTTGCCTTTTTCTTTTTTGACTTATATAAACCAAATGGCTGTCTCTACAGTTAAACATATAACTGCACCTGCACTTTTGGGAAATGCGTGTGCTTTCACATGTCGCTGGGACTTATTTCCCAAGGTTCCAGAGGAGCTTACAGATACACTTTGCTGTTCTTCACAGGTTGGTTACCCATACAATGATCCGTTGGCCCAGAAGGCTAGGGCTGTGGCTGAACAAAAGGCCAGGGTCCAGGCCATCAAAGAGGTACACGACCGAGAGAGGGACAGACTGATGAGAGGACAACACGATTTACAGCAACATGTCTATGGACAGGTACAGCGTCCAAACTCTAGTTTGTTAAAGGCGCCATTTGGCGACCTGAATCAGTCGTCAAATGGTCGCCAGAGATAAGACTTTGGTTTCCAGAAAAAAAAATTGTGCTTTCTGACGCACACTGTACGAACGCGCTAACTATGCCGCTCATGTTTGTATTAAGCAGTATGGCTGGCATTTTTTTTTTTTTTTTTTTTTTTTTTAAGATAGACAGGATATCTTCAACCTCTGGCAACTCAGGAAAAAGAGGCAAAGTTTTATTGAAGAGAACAACAGCACAAATGCTAAATATTTTGTGAAAGTGTTTATGACATTAAGTTGACTTGACGCCCCAAAAATAATTTGTAAAAACGTTTCAACCTGCTACTTGATCGCCGAACACTGCGACTTAGCGTCACAAATATAGACGCCAATTTTGTTTTTCCTAGTCGACTTTTAGACGACCAAAGCGGTTGCAAGGTAATTTGGTTATATCAGCTAAGTTGAAATTGTAAATTGGTCACCGTAACGAATAAAAAAGCTGACGTTTCGAGCGTTAGCCCTTCGTCAGAGCGAATGGAAGCACTGAAGTGCGTGTACTTTAGATCATTTCACATGCAGGTGTAACATCGCCAGATTTCTTGTTCATTTGTTTTAGTGCTATATTGTTTGTTTTCCTTACTAGCCATACACTCCTGCCCAATCACAGTACATTGCTTATGGAAGATCTGGACTGGACTACACAAATCAAGAATGGAAGCGGCCCCCTATGATTCCGAGGGTAAGGATTTTTAATTTCAATTTTACGCCCATTTTGTATCTGCTTTGTTGAAGCAGCATGTATCAACATTAGAAGGGTAACACATGCAATTTTTTGATTGCGCTGCTTCCTCAGCCGATCAGATTCAACAACTAAATCAATCATGTCTGGCTTAGTCGCGTTATGAGCACCTCGTTAGTTTCTACTTTGAATCTCCTGTGCGTTCATTGACTGCTGTGATTACATTGGATTTGGTTTTTATTACACTCAATCGAAAAACGCTCAAAGACAAGAAGAAAAAAAAGGTGCATCACAGATCTCGCCTCCCTTTCGTTCCTAGTCCTTAATATTAAAACATGTGGGTAGATGTACTGAACTGTTGCTGGTGTATCATAAAGTCCTGAAGATGCTTTTGGAGTAGGAGTCTTCTCCTACTACTACTTTCAGAGGGTATCCCCAACCAGGTGAAATCCCTATGATCGCCATGAGAAGATGAGTCAAGTTAGTATTGCCAGAGCCTTAACACACCCAGTATAGTTAGTTGTGCAGAGCTGACACCGTCACATAGTATTTCCCGATATTTATGGTGCTGCTCTATGTCCTTTTGATGGCTCATCATTTCCTTTTGGCAAAATTTAGGGTGCAATACCACCTACCCGTGGATTAGTCACACATCCAGTAGGTCAACATTCAACCAGAACCTCCATGTACCATGGAGGAGAAGTTTACCCGGACACAGTTCAAGACGTCATCGATTCTCCTTCGGATGGTAACGATATCGAATCCGATTCTGGTGTCAGCAGTAAGGATGAGGTGGTTGGACTGGAAGAATGTCCTCGCTGCTTGAGGAAGTTTGATGGAGAGGATAGTGACACTATCCTTAAGCACATCGAAAGGTGTATTTCATGAGAAAAAAGTGATACCTTTCTTCAATTTGTTCGTTAATTTGTTTATCTACTTCACGAAAATCGACGACTACACCGGGACTTTTTTCATCCGCCTTTTTACAGCCAGTGTTTTGTCTTAAAAGGGTTTACTAGTGATTTGATTACGGAAGGCTTGCTTTACAAAATTAGTAAGAAATAATTACGTTTATGATCAAAATTATAAAGTTGCATTTATGTAGATATCCTTTTTGAGGCAGTGCAGCAGAAGGCAGTGTTGTGCTTGCCCATTCATTAAGCGTCACTGATGATGACTTGACAGACTAGCGGAGTGTGATTATTGCTTATACACAGCATGCGTGTTCAGTATATTTTTTTAGTCTTGAGACTTACAATACAAACGATTCGTCACCATGGATAATGCTATCGAAAATTATAGCGGCATTACTTTCACACTACCAAAACAAGAATAAGGTAACATGAATCACACTGACAAAAATTAAAACACGAATTCCACCAATACTACCACCGATATTATTACTGCTATTTCAGAGTGCAATTCTATAATGCCTCACTTTTGTTTTGTTTTTTTTCTTGCTGTTTTTGTTGACTTTATTTAACAATACTAATCGTATCATAATACTTTTACAGTTACTTTGCTAATACTAATCAAATGTAATGCGAGCTACGCGTACAGGTGTACATTGCTAGAAGCAATGTGATATTCCAGTAGCTGAGTTGCCATACATTGGTAATATCGACTGAGAGAGGTGCCGAGTATTCGCAATAACCATCGTAATTGTGAGTTAAAACATTAAGGGCCGGTTATTTACACGAGGTCTAAACCAAACCAAGTAGTGGGCCTTGGGGATTCTCTTTAAGTGGGATGTTTTGATTTGATTAATGTTCTTCCACTGTTAGCTTTCGGCCCTCTTGAAACTGTTTAGGTAAAAGGTTTGGCTAAATTGAAGATAGTTTAGAACGCGGTTTCGTTAAACAGCGGCTAAACTTTGTTTAGATAACCAGCCCTAACTGTTGTGTTACTTGTAATGAGAAGAAACTAACGCATAACAAAACTTGGTTGTTTATTTTTGCATGCCTTCCCGTCATCTTTAGGCAAATTTCTCCAGCAGAATCCGAGTCACCTTGCATCTTTTTCTTCCCAGGGTGTTTTCTGGTAATTTTGTCAAATTCGTTATAAAATTCAAGTGAACCACTCGGGTCAACATGTGGTATCGGGCACTTTGTATTTAAGGCGTGCGTGACGGCATAGGAAAAGTTGGTAGTCCGCACTTGTACTGACTCGTGCCCAGTAGAGCAAGTCCAGCCTATTGCTCCAGACTACTCGCGTCAATGTTATTTGACTGATTCGGTTGTTTGAATCCGATGATGCCTTTTTCGTAGGCCTTTTTAGTCGATACCACAGAATTTGATTTCATCAGGAACTGGAATAAGTTGGTGACCGTGGCGATGCTCTCCTTTTTAGTGGTCTTTCACGAAATACGACATGAACTTTTAATTAGTTTTTCAATGGTCTTACAAAAATTTGACGTTATTGCCTTTGGTATAATCGCTTTTCTTTTTTTTTTTTTTTTTTGTTTTGGTATGCGGATGCTTTCCCTTTCATGTATTTATGCAAAGAGGGAATTTCTTTTAATTACACTATCCCGTTTGTTTTGATAATTTTGTCTTTTATTATGATAAATTTGTTTGTTGTGGCGATTATTTTTTCTTCGTTTGGCGGTGGTTTTAATTAGAGAGAGGACCAAAGCCAAGAAAATTAAAATAAGTGATTATCAGATCAATTTTTATCTGTCTGTCGTCTTGCAGTTCAAACCAGAACTTAACGGGAACCTGTCTCTGAGTCCCAACAACAGGTGTAAAAAGCAATTTGTAGTTCTTGCTACATAATAAGACAACAAGCGGAGATTCTAATAACACGTAACTAATAAAAACACACACAAAAAAGGAATAAGTTGAAAAATCGCCCCAAGAAATAGCAAAAAAAGAAGCAAGAAAACCATTATAAAAAGTATAAAAGAAAAGCAGAAAATGGGAAAACAAAAAAATTTAAAAGCAGCTAAAAGAAGCAAAAAAAAAAATTTTAAAAGTTAGGAAAAAAAGCGAACCAAAAAAAAAAGAAGTAGCAAAACTAATAAGATAAAAAAGGTATTATTATTATTACGCAACTTAACAAAAACAAAACAGTAGCAGAAAAAAAAAAGAAGCCATGAAGACAAAATGTATCCATTGAAAGAAGCGAACAACCGAGATAGTGAAACTTCTGATGTTATAGTTAACATAGAGAGGTGAAGTCAAGGTTGCGCACATTTATAGACATTTTGGGGGAAAACTATTCATTGGTCCATTGTTGTGATCAGTAGTTTGTCTTACAGTTTACGACGAAGATAAGTGTTAACCATCGTGATTTTGGACGAAATATTTCGTCCAGATTTCTCTTTTAATGTGCTCCAAGTTAGGAATGACTTGGAAAACCCAATCATGTGACTTGTCTTGTATCAAGTAAAGGAGAGAGTGGAATTGTAGTTATCGCGGTCCGTAATTTTAGCGCCTACGAGGGTTTTACAGTAGTGTTTTAGAGCCCTCAAAAGAGGGTTAAAACTAACCGATGTGCGTGTTGTAAACGCCTTTTAAAGTGTTTGCCAATGCCTTAATTAAGGGAGTGTATAACCATCCTGCATGTTTATTAATAGATATTTACAATATTTCGTTGTTTTTAATTATGAGTTTTTTGCAAAGGGAATCACCAATCGTTGTTTGTTGTGTTAGACTTTTGTAAGGGGTTAATAGAAACTCTATTTTCTAAGCTCAGGAAAGTCCTCTTTGATTGTTATGATCAATCCTGAAGGAAAACGATCTAGAAAAAAGGTAAACGGCGACTACTAAACTTCCTATAAATTTTACTTTATGGCTTATGTTTAGATCGTCAGCTAGGCGAAGTAGAAATTAACGGCATTTTGATTTCACTTCGTTTTCTTAAATGATTACTGTACACCGAAAGTCGATGAAATAAATGTTACAGTATCACAAAAAAATGTTTTTTTCTGTTGATGCCTCGAGATGTGATTAACTGTACAGAAACCATGTAACAGTCTAAAGCCTCGCTCAAGGTAAAGTAAAATTTTAATTTAAGTTGTCAATAATTTCTCCGACTTTTTTCCTTGTGATCCCTTATTCGTTGTCAGACTTGATTCTCTATCCTTCGCCAATGAGGTGAAAAAAAGTTGCAAGGAGTAGTCATAAGTGCACTATTTGGTAAACAACACGACTGAAAGATAATTATGTCAATTAAGATAAATCAAACCAATCCAGAACGTTATGAACTCTCTTTCTTTATTCCTACCTCCTCGTGTTCCTGTGAACTCTTCGTGTGACTAAATCGTAATATGGAGATGACTGGATATCAACTGCCAAGATTCAATGAAGATGATTTTTGTCTTACTGTAAACAGAACAATATTTACGTGCTTCAAGAGTGTGGCAAATGTTTAAAAAAGTATCGATGATCAAAGAAGCCTTTCGGATAATTTATCTAAACTCTTCTCTGGCTCTAGTTTTTGTTTATTGTGCGGAGGCCGATTGGATGATAATTTTTGTTCCACAAAAGCAATGTAGAGGAACGTTTTTTTAATCAAAACAAGTCTTAGTACCTGAGCTTCTATTGGTTTTCTCCATCAATAGTATTACATTTTGTTCTCTATTGACTGATTCGGTTCATTGAAGCAATGTTATCTCGAATTGCGTCTTTTATGAAACAATGTTCCCAAGGCTCGAGCGAAATCGGAAACAATTTGCCAAAATTTTTATTCATACACTACGTATGAATAGTCTCTTTTTTAGGATAAGATTATCCGATGTGGCATTTGTTTGATTCGATCTTTGCTTTTGCTAATTAGCAGAGTGACCGAAGATGACTTGAACGATGTCTTATCTTTGTCCTGAAACCCAAACTGTAAGTTCGGTTTTAATACCAGGAAGATCTTTAATTTTCACTTAAGGGAGATTTCTCTTGACTTCAGATTAAAATGGTACTTGAAAATCAGTGAAGCGTTTTGCTAGGACAAAAAAGGAGACAACAAAATAGAAGGATAACTAAATGCCACGGCAACTGAGCACTTTTATTCTAAGGACTGGCTGCACGTATAGAAGGGAATCTTTAGAAGATCATTTCCGATATTGTATTCATTAAACTGAATGCGACTAAAGAACATCAATGTTATCCTTTGTACTCTTCAGCTCGTCTTCGATCTTTGATTACATCTCTATCTTAACTGCATTTACGTCAAACTCCATTGATCATCGTTCACGACTATGTCAAGGAACTCAGCTCAAACTACGATAATGTCCTTAGGAGTGAATAAAGACAACTTAGTCATACCTATCTTAAGTTAAAAATAGAAGTTTGCTGGCGACTTGTACCTTTTTTATAAGATTACGTAATCGAATCAAGTGACTTTAAATCTGAGATTGGAATCTAGTTTTACGCACGCTGTTTTTGTATCAGTTGTGTGGAATAGAATCTGCAACGTCTTGAAAAAGTGTTGAACTCTCTATCTCACCCAAGTATATAGTCTGTGGAACTTCCTGGGAATATTTTCGTTTCTCACGTCTAAATTAGGCAACAAAAATTGAAAAATTGTCAAACCTTGTGAGTTTTACCTATCACTCATAAGTCAAGACTCACAAACTACAGTCAGATTAAGCCCCTTCAACCTTTTTTATATTGAAATATTTAGGGAAACGGCAAACGAGACCGTCCTCTTCCTATAAAAAAAAATAAAAAAAAAAAACATGGGTGCTTGAGACTAATTTTAATTGGTCTGCTTGTCAGTCAATCAAGCCAAAGGGTGAATTGAATTAAGTGTACGTGTGGCATTATTTTTACTGGCATTCATGATGAAGTTATGATGACAGTGATGATTCAACGGAGATAGAAAACGTCCACGTCATCAGGTGTGAAGTTGTAAGTCCCAGCCAGGATTGTCCTTCTGTCCTTTACCCCAATTGGGACTGAATACGAATGGCCAAAGTATGTGTAGGAGTTTGTGTTCCTGTTTGCATTATTTTGGATACAAATGTCGTAACCGCTCCCAAAAGTTGGACCAAAACCTGACTGCCTGAAGATAGCATATGTAGGACTAGTCACCAGACTCTTGAATGGTGCAAGTCCTTCTTTATTTCGTTGAGAAAATATGAACGCTTCAGAAGTACTTGTCCAGCCTCCACTGGAATCTGGAGAATAAGATGTGAAATAAGCATATTACTATACGATTTTAAATTAAACCTCAACTTCCTTCACCCGTGGAAAAAAAGAACTTTTCTTTTCGTGTGAATTCCTTAGGAATCACGATATGTTTCGGTGCATCGCAACCCTGATGGCGAAAGCCTGCTTGAAGATGAACCTTCAAAGATTGGCAAAGAATATGTTCTCTTTTCTTTGATTTGACCCAGACCTGACAAACAAATCGTGCTCGCGGACACTATTTGGGGAAAAAGTAACCGCAAAACTATTACTTCGAACTCCTTGCGAAGCCGGCAAATCTTTTTCCTGAGAACATGAAGGGTTCATTGGCTGGTGGCTCACGATGTAAACGCAGTGTTGACATTAATTTTCGCGAGAGCGTAGAATGCTTCTTAGTTTTCAGAAGATGAAAATTCGCAATATGATATCGACGAGAAACCTCTCCTTAAAAAATTAATAACGTTTGCAGAATGGACGGAATCAGAACCAAATAGCCCAAAGCACAATTCGCTTGCATTTTTTTCTTTTAATATCGGAACTTGAGAGCTCCATGCAAAGAAGTTTAAAACGAGAGAAAGGGAAAATGCTCACACACTCATGATTACTGTGCATTGAAATTTTATCACAGATCGCACTTGATACCCAATTAATTCACTGGAATGGCGTTCAGGGATTTTACTATTCGCTGGTGAATGAAAAAAGGCTGACACACAAAACAGCTTAAGAAACTCTTTACGGTGGCCAATAGCCTATTGCCGAATTACCTTTGGCTTCTTTTTTAGAACGAGTCCTGATGCTCGTCCAAGCACCAGGCCTCGTTTTGAAAAAGAGGGCAAAGGCAATTTGTAAAATCAAATCATCTTGTTATACCCCCCACCGAAGCTGCAACACAGATTCTTTAGGACCTTTCTACTTTGCTATGCATTGATATTCCAAAGGCGAGGGCTAGCCGTACCTTGGTACTGATAAGGAAGAAGAAGAGACACTGAACAAACCCTGTCACTTCTTTGTTAATTGCTACTCTGTGAGGGAAATTTTTTTTTATGCTAAAAACGATAATGAGGCAGAAGCAGAGGTATTGATCCGTATCCTATCATGAATTTATAACTTTGTTAATTTTTTGGTTCAGAATGTGTGAGCTAAGGCAAGATTATCACAACAAACACACCTTTATGTCCGTCAAGCTAAAGTAAAAGCAAATATGATAAAAGGATATTTTTTTTACCCCAGGGAATGTCTGTATATCCTCTAAACACGTACTGTCCTACTTTTATGATAGAGACTGTGTCCTGTTTCCCATCACACCTGCTGTGTAAGGTACTTGTTAACCACCCGTAAGTGGAGGCACGGAAGCAAAGCAAGAAATTTGGATGGCTTCCAACAGCATGCAGGTTTCAGATACTGATTTAGATGACGCTGATAGAACAAATTGCCCGCTACTATAGTCGAGGCCTACCAAGGCCCTGAAAAATGAAATAGAACAAAAATTGTCTTGTTAAAAGCTTTTAAGCAATTTCCCAATTCTATCCATAGTCGCCTACATGCAAACGAAAACAGAGGCGATAACATTAGCGAAAAAAGACTCGTGGTTTACTAGGATCCTTTATTGTAAGGATAACAAGTTTGAACTGTTCCGTGCGGCAATGAGAGGATATAAAAATGAGTATGAGGTCATGTAAACAACCTTTGCTTTTCTATCGGGTTTTTGTGGCACTCGCCCAATTCATGACCGTAGGCAACTCAATCAAATTCACTTTAAGATTGTCATCAAAATTAAGTTCTCTGACCTGTTGGAACATAATGTAAGGTTGTCAGAACAGTGGCAGATCCAAGTTTGTTGCTTGCTTTACACTGATTCGTACCACCGTCTAGAGGACCAAAGCTGGCGATATTAAGGGTACCATTCTTAATAATGGTGATCTGGCCTTGTGGTAACGGGATAAATCCTCTTTACCAAACTATAGTTGGTGGCGGAAAACCGATAGCACGGCAACAAACAGATGCAGCTGAGTTTGCCAGGACTTTTTTCAACCTATCGGGAGTATGGATGAATCGTGCGGGAACTAGAATTCGGAAAACAAACTAAATGACCGAGATGATAAACTAACGAAACATGAGTGACGTGGAATGAAGTGTCACCTTCAAAAGTAAATTTAACCGCCTTCTGAACTTTTCCGAGGACACTTGTGGCCATGCAAACGTAGCTTCCTGAATCATTATACTTGGCATTTTTAGTCTGCAACCTAGTATCGGGACTATTCATATTGACTTGTCCTGCACTACTCATTCTCCTCCAAGTTACTGTTGGTTTTGGATTACCGTAGGCTGAGCAGTAGAACGTGGCGGTCTGGTTCTCAGTGATTGTGAGCGAGGTAGAAGATACATTTATGTTTGGAGCAGCTATGGACTGGCCTGGTTCACCTCTAGGTCCTGGAAGTCCAGGAACTCCTTTGTCGCCTTATAAGAATATAGACAGGCATGTAACAAACGCCTTAACTGAAATGTAGGGGAATGTCCAACAAGCGTCGGATTAAAATCATCTGGTGTAATAAAGATTGGCTCTAGAGAGAGGAGGAAGCCTTCTCACCCTTGCAGATTGCTTTCATTTTACACTGAATGATAAAGTTGTACTCGGCAATTAACCTACAGATGAAACTTTGAATTCTCTTATGCTTTGGCTTGAGCGCATTCAAGAGATCTACTTCCAAGAGATCCATATGATCTCTTGGATGTGGTTATAAACCTAAGGTGATTTTCCGCTTCTTTTGTTCCTCAGGATGATCAGTATCAAGAATAAGGAACGACAGAAACAAAGTGGGAATAGACTTATACCTTTTTCTCCTTTCACTCCAGGATTTCTAACATCTCCTTTCATTCCTTGTTTTCCAGATTTACTAGGTGGTCTCATCACTCCTTTCGTTCCCGACTTTCCCTTAGTTCCCTTGGACCGCGTCCACCGCGATTTCCCGGAGTTCCTTTTAGACCCCGAGGTCCTGCCACACAAACTTTACCAGGGGAGAGGCAGTGGGTCCTTATGGACACAGTAACAATAGAGGTCAGATCTACTGTCAGTAGAAGTCAGATCGTGGACTCAGGGGAAAAAAAATTAAGAAAACAACGAATTACGCGCCGATCGAAACTCCAATTAGTCACCAAGATGCGACTGCAGTAGAACGGTTAAAAGGGGTGCCTGAAAATATTCCGGTAGGAGTGGAACATATGCATTAAGTTTTGACAACAGAAATTTAAGAATTAGAGCCAAACAGAAAAAAAAAAAAAAAAAAGGAAAAAAGGAAAAAAGCAAGAAGAATAAGAAACTTACCGAAAAAAATTAACGAAACAACTACGTAATTGAGTTAGCAAGGCAATTGAATTAATGGTTCTCTGTCGATTTTTTATAGATCGTACACTCACCTCGCACGGAATTTTTCATTAACCGAAAGGATTCACCAGTTTTGCTTATAATGATTGCACAGATGATAAGTCATATTTATTAAGTTCTCTTTACTTACAGTCTATCAGATTACTGACATATGAATAATGAAAATAGAATATATTACACTCGACAACAATCAAGTGCTGTTTGCACTCTACTTGTAAAAATAGGCAAAGAGTCCGTTAAAAGAGCAAATGATTCAGTTTTTTCTTCCGTCATCCAAGACCACTTATCCCAGATAAAAAAACAAACAAACAGAAAAAAAAAAAAAAAAATTAACGGAACCAAAGTACATTCGTGTTAGCAGGGCAATTGAATAGGTGGTTCTCTGCCGATTATTCATAAATCGACGGTATATTCAGCTCACGCAGCATTTTTCATGAACAGAAAGGATTCACTAGTTTAGCTTAAAGATAGCAAAGATCATTAGTCATATTGAATAAGTTACATTTGCTTATAGTTTATAAGCTAACTGAAATACATGAAATAGAATATTACGAATTTAGAATATAAATACACTCGACAACAATCAAGTGCCGTTTGCACTCTACTTGTCAAAATACCGTTGAACAAGTAAATGGTTCAGTTTTTTTTCAGTCTTTCAAGACCACTTATTCCAAATAAAACACCTCCCATTCATCGGGTGTGAAGGGGTGACTACCTGCCAGCAAGGTTTGCTTGTTTTGTACACCACTTGGAACAGAATAAACATTGTTATAACCAAAATTGGCTTGGGAGTGACGATTACTATTGGCATTGTTCGCGATATAAATATCATTACCAGTACCAAATATTGGACCGTCACCCGATTGCCTGCTTATTGCATACGATGGCCTTCTTACCATGCTTTTAAATGGAGCTAGTCCTTCTTTATTTTGAAGAGAAAATAGGAAAGCATTTGGAGTGCTGGTGTACCTGCCACTGGACTCTGGAAAATGAAAATCATTGACGATTGCGTCAAACTGTATATTCTTAAAGGTTTTTTACGAATAAAACATCAGTAAGAGCTACTTTAAAATATACCAGTAAAAATACTCGTAAGAGCCTCTATCAGGTTTTGGGGAATTTTACCCGTGTCTTACCTCATTATGCGACCTCAGATTCTCATGCTTTTTTATCTGTTTTCTAACAATTTTATCTACTTTTTTTTTGTTCATATCAGTGTTAACAAAAGATAAAAAAAAATAATATGAAACATACACACGTACACACATACACACACACACACACACACACACACACACACACACACACAGATAAGGGAGGACAAAATTGGGATGTAATTCGTTTACCCCATGGAATATCAGTGTATCCTCCAAACACGTACTCCCCTGCTTTCACGATGATAACTGTGTTACGTTTCCCATCACACCTGCTGTGGAAGGTATCGGCCGCCCAGCCATGAGTGGAGGCGCGGTAACATAGCTGCCAGTGAGGATGACTTCCAACTGCGGGCGTTAGAAACTGATTTAAGTGCCTCTGATAAAACTCGTTTTCTCTTAGTATGCTTGATCTCCACCATAAGCCTATGAGAGAGGAAGGCGAACAAAATAAAAACTATTCATGAGCCGGAATGCTGTAACACAACTATGATAGTTGGGGCAAAATGCGCAAAATGGGCAAGGGTGTTACAGGCAAATTTAGTCCTCTCAGAGTTATTCAATTCATTCCAAAATGACTCGTACCTCGATTGTATGTTAAAGTTGTAACCGCACTAGTCGAACCAAGCTTGTTGGAGGCTTTGCACTGATAAGGGCCAGCATCTTGTGGACTGAAACTTGCGATAGTCAGTGTACCATTGATAACAGTGGATCGACCTGGTAATTTCACAAAACCTCTTGACCAAACAATAGTTGGTGATGGAAAACCAAATGCTTTGCAAGAGACAGCGGCTGTAGTAGAACCTATCACCTTTATAACTCCTTTAGGAATCTCGATGAATTGTGGAGACACTAGACGAAATGAAAGAGGGAAAAATGAAACAAAAACGTACGAGAAAAAGATACATTTCTTGCCATTTCATGAATTTTTTGTGATGAAGCGGGATGGCCTACGACGAGCTAATATCCCGTCAAACAGCGTCATCATCAGTCCTTGTGGTTTAATGGAAACCGGGATAAGTTCAGTAGGAGGCTACCCAGTAGACGTGTAAGACTAAACATACAAAGCTCTTTTGCATTTAAAAAGTTGCGATTAAAAGTCGCGAATGACAGTCGTTTAAACAGGGTTTTAATAGACAGCTCTTAATATGTTCAGCAAAACAGATTAAGAACCTCTACACTGAGTCGTAGTCCATTAATTCCAGACAAGACGAAGGAGGTTCATTTCTAGATACCGAAAACCGCCAAGTGAAGGAATTACATCGCGAAGGGTTACCATGATTATCGTTTTTAGAAGTTAATGCAAAAATCTGTATATCAAACTGCTAACCTTCCACAAAAAGTTTCACCATCTTCTGAACTTTTCCCAAGACACTTGTAGCCGTGCACATGTAACTCCCTGAGTCATTGTAACCTGCATTCCTAATATGAAGTTGATTATCGGGACCGTCTGTTGTCACCAGTTCAGCACCATTTACTTTTCTCCAGGAAACCTTAGGCTTTGGATGACCACTGGCTGAGCAATGAAAGGTGGCGGTCTGGTTCTCGGTGTGTGAGGCAGGAGATACATTTACGTTTGGAGCACATAGGGACTGGCCTGGTTCACCTTCGGGTCCCGGATGTCCAGCAACCCCTTTGTCACCTTGAGAGGAAAGAAACAGACGGGTAGCACACGCCTTACATAACATAACGTTTATTCAGGAAGCTACAACGCAAATATAAAAATGCATCCTGAAAAGGGAAAATCGTGAGGTTAGCCCTGTATAAAAACAATTTCCCTGACTAAGAAGAGTTGGGAATGACTTACAACTGTCAGATCAAAATCATTTGGCGCAATAAAGATTGCCCCTGGAGACAGGGGAAAACCTGCCCACCCTTTCTGATGCTTTCATATTTTAACGAGTCTTAGAGTTTTATTTGAAAATTAACCACAAGATTTTACTATTAATTTTGCATGAGTTAGATTTGGTCCCCTATCAGATAAAAATAGACGTCAGATTAACAGATTACGGTATGGCAGGCCTGCCATATTACAGCTAAATCACATCACTAAAACAACAACCGCACGGCTACAAGCGAAATGCCATTCCACAGCTTTAACGTATTTGTAACGTGGTAAATATTTGTAGTTTTCCTCAATCTTCCAATTGTGCTTATAAAACTAAACTACCGTTCCACTCATCTTTTTCCGTCGTTAAGAATAAGGAACGAAAGAAACAGAGCGGGAATAACTCTTGAATTATACCTTTTTCTCCTTTCATTCCAGGATTTCCAACATCTCCTTTCATTCCTTGTTTTCCAGATTTGCCGGGTGGTCCCATAAATCCTTTCGTTCCCGTTTTTCCTCTAGTTCCCTTTGGACCGCGTTTACCTCGATTTCCTGGAGTTCCTTTTGGTCCCCTAGGGCCTGCAACACAGACTTTACCAGAAGAGAGACAGTAGGTCCCTCTGGACTCAGCCACAATAAATTTCACATACTTCCTGAATCCATTGTCGGCTTCTTGTTGATGAACGGCGTCGCTCTGATTGGAAGTTAGGCTGCGACGAACAATACTTACGTCGTGTTTCATACCTAAAGAAAGTTGCAAGGGTTAATGACTTTTTGAAAATTTAAGGGAAACTCTTTACCCGCCTTATTTAAAAATTAACCATGTCGACTTGAGAATGAACAAAGGGCTTCCTGCTTTTCATAACTAAAAAAAGAAAGCACGTTTTATCGCCATGTTCTTGTTCAGAAATGTTTCCTTTTCGGCAAAAGAAAAGTCGGTAAGAAGAATCTATTGAAAGACAAGTGCAATATACAAACTTAACGAAATTTAATTGATCATGTAACAAAAGTGAATCACATTGATTGAGTGGGTCAAGTTACTGAAACAAGGTCAAATCTGTGTTATCAAAAACTTTGCTTAAAATATCACAGTCGAGAGAAGTGCCCGATTACATCTGGTCTTCGATTTATTTCCATTGAAGTATCAAACATACAAACACTTCTTTGGGTGGATTGTCTTATGTCCATCAATACCAATTCACTTTGCGAACTACCTTCCTTTTTTTTTTTTTTCGATATGTTTATCTGCTTTGACTAAAAGCGGCCGCAGCCAAATATACTCGGCTGGATTTCGTATGGTTCCGCAGCATAACTCTGTATGCTATTTATCCTTCTATTTATCAAGGCCAGTGGGCTAAAAAATTTTTTTTACTTAATGGCTTACCGGTGGAAATGTCTGATTCCTTTTGAAAAACTTAGCGAGAAGCTCGTACGGATTCTAGAGCATCTTTCATTTCTTGAATTTGCAGCGTAAATTTTGAATCAAGCATTTTCGTGTTTGTCTCCGTTCTTTCAAAGAGAGCAACTGTCATCAGAATGGCTACAGCAGACAACAACGATGAAGCCTTTTGAAGATGATCACTACGTTTTACATTAGAGAGAGTTGTCATTTCCTGAGCGTCGATATCCACCGAATTTCCTTTCGGTGCCCTGCTGTAGAAGAAACACAAAATAAACTTGTCCCAGTTCACTTGCCAAATTTGCTTTGTGCGAGGTGTTCACCACAACTGATGATTATTCAATAACTGTATGACGTTTAGTTTAGCGTTTCACTCTTGAGGAACTGCAAAATAAGGAAGTAATACTGTTTTCTCATTTAAAAGCTGAAGGCAGTCCGAATTCTGCTCGATATCGCAATAATCCGGCTAAACGATTTACATACGGGTAATATGTTTTTTTGTGGTTTTATTCCATTTTTTACGATAAAGTGACTATATAACGAGGGTCGATATTCATCTTGGTTTTCGTGTATCTGTCCGTCTAATAAGGAAACGTTACAAGTTAGACGCGACCTTTAATTTTCACGTGATGCCGTCTGTGAACAGATCTGTGTCACAACAGACCACGTGTAATGAGTAACTAGCACGATCGTTTGCATGCATGTTCAAGTGTACAGAAGCTACTAGAGTTGGATGTAACGTGATCTTACATAAGTAATCTTTCTTAGAACTTGTTATAATTTTAAAGTTATCCTCAGCTCAGCCTTGGACTAAGTGTACTGAGATGGATGCAGAATATCAACACCGGGAGGTCAAATTATGGACTTAGCGGATAAAATAAGGAAAACGATGAATTGCGCAACGTGACTTCTGTGACTGCTGTGTGACGATTAGGAGAGGTGCCTGAAAATATTCGTATGGGAGTGGAATATGTATGTTAAGTTTCGACAACAGCGATTAAAGAATTAGAGCAAAACACAAAAAAAGAAAACAAAACAAAAAGGGAAGAAGAAAGAGAAACTTTCTGAAAAAAACGAATGAAGGAACTATGTAATCAAGTCAGCAATGTAATTGAATTGATGGTCCTCTGTCGATTTTTATAAATCGTAGATTCAGCTCACCCGGCATTTTCTATGAACAAAAAGGATTCACTAGTTTGGCTTGATGATGGCACAGATTATAAGTCATTAAGTTCTCTTTGCTTACAATCTATTAGAGAACTGACGTACATGAAAAAGAATATAATGAAATAGAATGAAAATAGAATGTAATTACACTCGATAACAACCAAGTGCTCTTTGCACCCTACTTGTCAAAATACAGCGAGACCGTTGAACAAGTAAATGGTTTAGTTTTTTGTTCAGTCTTCCAAGATCACTTATCCCAGAAAAAACACCTCCCAGTAATCGGTTGTAAAGTAGTGACTACTTGCAGGTAAGGTTGTTTTTTTGTATTTTTTACACAACTTGGAACAGAATAAGCCCACAACCAAAATTGGCTTGGGTATAACGATTACTACTGGCATTGTTCGTGATGTACATACCATGACCATTACCAAATATTGGACAGTGATTCGAATGCCGGTATATTGCAAAGGGCGGTATTTTTACCACGCTTTTAAATGGGGGTATTCCTTCTTTATTGTGTAGAGAAAATAGGAAAGCATTTAGAGTGCTAATGCACCCACCACTGGCCTCTGGGGAAAGATAATCGTTCACAATTAAGTCAAATTGTATGTCTATAAGGTTTTAGTTAGAGCTATTGAGTTAAAAGATATTAGTTCTCATGCCTTTTATCTTGTGGCTTTTTTTCTGTTATTTTAATCGACTATTTTGTTTATAGCTGTATTAACAAAACTTTGAAGAAAAACGTGAGAAGAAAAAAAAAGCAAAAGCAACACAATAAAGACAAAATTGACATGCAATCCATTTACCCCATGGTATGTCGGTGTATTCTCCAAACACGTACTATCCTACTTTCACTATGGTGACTGTGTTACGTTTCCCGTCACACCCTCTGTGGAAAGAACTGACCGCCCAGCCGTAAGTGGAGGCGCTGCAACACAACACCCACTGAGGGTGACTTCCAACCGCGGGTGTTAGAAATTGATTCAAGTGATTCTGATAGAACGCGTCGTTTCTTAGTATGCTTGATCTCCGCAAAACGTCTACAAAAGAATGAGACAGTCTTGATTGCATTTCTTTGCATTTCTAAGATTTTAACGATCATGTATTTCTAACAAGTTTATTAAATCCGTTCCTCCCACCTGTATTTGTTCTTAGTTCAGGGTGGATATAAGCTTCAGGTTGCATAACAGGCTGTTTACTAAATACACAAGAGTAAACCTTGGGGTACGGATTCTGTAAGCGAAATAGGCTAAAAGGCTGTGCGTAAAAGGTGAGTTTAATCCTTTAAGAATCATTTAATAAACTCACAAATGACTCGTACCTGGAACATAGCTTAAATTTGTAACTGCACTAATCCATCCAAGCTTGTTAGAGGCTTTGCACCACCAATAAGGGTCGCCATTTTGCGGACTGAAACTTGCGATAGTCAGTGTACCATTGATGGCAGAGGATGGACCTTCGAGTAGTTATAAAAAACCTCTCGACCAAACAACAGTTGCTGGTGGAAAACCAAATACTTGGCAAGAGACAGAGGTTGTAGTAGAGCCCAATAACTCTTTGACTCTTTTAGGGACCTCTATGAATTTCTGAGACACTAGACGAAAAATAAGAAGGAAAAACTAAAGAAAAAAGGACGAGAAAAATAAACTTCCTCTCAATTTTGATTGGAACGCTCGAGTTGCGAATGACTGGAAAACTGCAGAATAGTGGTAAGGTTTCACTGGACAGGTTTGTAAGCTCAAGTTTGTCGTTATGCCTGGCAGTTTTCACGCGCTAGTTTAGGGCCCAGCCCGCCGCAACTAAGCCAAACATGTTATGGTCGCCATTTTTTGTGACGACCTTGAGTAAGTCGAGTTAGTTCAAGTTTCTTCGTGTGTTCTACGTTTTATCGGGGCAAAACGTGTTTTGTAAGTACTATTCCTATTGCTTGGTTCGTTTTTAATTCAGCGTTTCCTTTCTCCATTGCATCGTTTGTTTCAGATTCCTTTTACCTTTTAGGAACCGTGTAATCCTTCGAATAAATCACCGTGAAATAAAAGAAAATTGGTACGCGTTCAAAACTTATTTGTGTCCCTGACGGATTTAAAGTGTCTTAGCGTCTACAAGGTTTTCAGAATTTCTACAAAGCAGGTTAACAACCTTTACACTGAAACTTACCCACTCGATTCTTGACGAAATGAAGGAGGGTATGGATACCAAAAACTTGGAATTGCTCCTGCTTTCCCTCTAGTACCTTTCGGACCTCATCTACCTTGTTTTCCGGATGTCCCTGGTGGTCCTACAACACCTTTCGCTCCTGGTTTCCCTCCATTACCTTTCAGACCTCGTCTATCGTGATTTCCCAGAGTTCCTTGGGGACCCCCAAGGCCTTGCCACACAAATTTTACCAAGGGAAAGGCAGGAGATCCCTATGGACTCGGTAACAATAGAGGTTACGTACTTCCTGAATTCATGGTCGGCTTTCAGTTGATTAATGAGGTCGCCTGAAGAACAATTTTGACGTCGTGTTTCATGCCTAAAGAAAACTGCAAGGGTTAATTATTTGTGAAAATTTAATGGAATTTTTTCTCTTTTTAACATCAATTGTGTAAGACTACTGCTTCAGTTTCATGACTTATAAAAGAAAGTCATGTTTTGTTGCCACGTATCCAGTTCAGAAACGTTTTCTTTAAATCCTTTTCGACATTGGACGACTGAGTCGGATAGAAGCCGTTGATCGTTTGCATGAAAGATCTATTCAAAGATAGGCAGCTGTGACTTGTTTCAGTAAATGGGTAAAGTTTCTAATCCAAGGTCAAATCTATGTTGTCAAAACTCTCTTCGCTGCACGAGAACGTTTCAAGGAAATTATTTTTTTCAAAACCTTGACTCGCTCATAACAACGGTAGGCCTTGTGCCTATCAATTTATTCAGTTAGTCCACGGTGAAGGAGCCGTAGGCGATTCAAACAAGATAAATAAATGTTTCGTGAATCAGTCCCTTTGGTACAGACAGTTACATGAAATGCTATTAAGTAAAAAAGTAACCCGGTGGGGTGGGTCAAGTGGCCATTCGCACACAAGACCTGCGATATAAATAGATTTAAATAACTGGTATTTATGAGAAAAAAAATCAAAACAAAACACAATGAAATAAAAATAAACGATGAAAAGAAAAAGTAAACGTCTTTTCTAAGTGTTACTGTTTTTGGTACCCCTGATAAAGCTCCTCCGGTATGAAGTCGAACAAAGCGTTTTGTACACACTTGCATATTATTTTACATACTCTCATATAAACACGATGGGTGTTGGGAGAATCAATCAACTCCTCAAACAAAGTCCGTTGAGCTTAATTTTCAATATCGCCTTGAGCTAAATACAAAAAACCTTTGTTACACTTGCCTAAATAAGGCAAACAAATTTGCAAATTACCAACTTATAAACTCAGTCTCAATGCATACGTCAAGATTTACAAACTTCTGTCGGGTGAAGCTCTTTCAGTTTATTTCCAATTGACTATTTGACCGGAAATATTTGATTTAAGAAAAGAAAACGAGACTTTGTCTTAGCAAAACAAAAAATTCAGTGCTTGAGATTAATTCTAATAATAGTGCTTGTCATTTCTTACATCAAGAGGGTGAATTGAATTGAAGTAAGACCCTCCTTAGGACATTTACACTGTAGGATAGAATTATGATGATGGTAATGATTCAACCAAGATAGAAAACCTCCACTTCACCAGGTGTGAAGTAGTTAGTCCAAGCCAGGATTGTTTTTCTGTCCTTTAGTCAACTTGGGACTGAATAAGAATGGCCGAAGTTTGTTTGGGAGTATTTTATTTTGTTTGCTCTATAGCTGATGTAGGTGTCGTAACCTCCACCAATAGTTGGACCGCGAAGCATATACGTGTAAATGGCATACTGTGGCCACCTGAAAGGTACCTATGCCTCCAGACTCTAAAGAATAAGGTATTCGAAATTAAAAAATTATTAACAAATTAGACTTCAACTTCCTTTTGATCATGGAAAATAAAGCTTTTCTTCTAATTTCAATTCCTTAGGGAAACAGGATGCGTTTTTGCGTGCCGCAACGCTGAGAGAAAGGGCCTGCTGGCAAGATAACGGACCTTTAAAGATTGGCTAAGAACTCCTTTGTTCCTCTTTTTTTAAACCCAAGCGTGCCTCGTGGAGGCTCATTGGGGAAAACGCACCGGAGAACTATCACTTCCGCGCGAAGCAAATATTGCTTTCTGAGAACATAAGGGGTTGATTGCCTAGTGGCTCCCAATGCGATATACAATGTAGTGGTAATAGAGTGCCGAAGTGTGACGTCATGTTACCATGGTAGCATTTTTGCTGGATCTAAACACTATTTGGCGTCTTTCGTTACATCTCATCATAAAATGGGCCAATGCTTCGTTCCCGACTGCAATCATCAGTCAGAAAGTCACAATTGCAGCTTTTACCGTTTCCCCAAAGATCCTGCTCAAAGAAGAAAATGGATTTCTCTAATAAGGTAGGTTGATTTTTGGTACAATGACCACCATGATGCACGGCCACGTGTCGGTTATAGTTACGCGGAAGATGGTTTTATTTAACCACTCAAAAGTGCACTGACCTGTGGATTATACCTTTGAAAGACCTCTAGAGAGAAAAAAAGCTTTTTTTTACGTTATGATTAAAGTTTAAAACCTTCGTTTTCTCTCTCCAGACGAGCTGATCGTGAACCTGGCAAAGGCGCTCGAGTTTGTAGTTGTCATTTCCGAGGAAGTAAAGAAGAAGGCCCCGAGGTCTTTTCCTGGAATAAAGACAAACTATTTGAATCTCGAAATGCTCCAAAAAGGAAAAAGCAAAGAACTGAAGTCCCAGAGACAACGACTATCGAGCAGATCCTTTCAGAATCTTCGACGAAGAGCAACCAGAACGAGCCTTGCGAGCTCAGTTGCGAGGAGATGCAAATGAAATGCACTACTTTGCAGACTGAAAATATCCTGCTACAAGCAGAGCTAGGGACATTAAAGACCCAAGTATCCGAGTTGAAAGAAAAAGAAAGCTACTTAAAAAGAAACTACAGCTCTTTTAACATGGATTCAAAGGTAATCAACATGGAAACTGGCCTCCCAAACAAAGAAATGTTCCACATTGTTGTCGAATATGCCGAAAGATACCGCAACGATATTGTTTACGTGTGTGGCTGGAAAGTAGACAAGATATCTTTTGAAGATCAAATATTGATAACATTGATGAAGATTAGACATAATTATCATAACTTACATTTAGCTGAACTTTTTAGTTGCAGTACTGCTACAATAGCGAATATTGTGACAACATTTATCCATGTTTTGCACCAAATTCTATATGAAGATCAAATGGAGATAGCTGTTCCATCCAGACAAAAAAACAAAACTTCACTTCCAGGCTCATTTAGCTTATTTGGAGACTGTCGTATGGTAATAGATTGCACCGATATCGAGGTTGCTACACCTAAGCTTATGAGTGACCAAAAATTGACATATTCAACGTACAGGGGTATGAATTCTTTTAAGACAATTGTTGGTGTGGCACCCAACGCGGTTATAACTTATGTAAGTAAACTTTTCCCTGGCTCAGTATCAGATAAAGTAACGGTTCAAAAGTCAGGAATATTAAAGCATTTTGTTGCTGGGGATATTATACTTGCGGATAAAGGGTTTTTGATAAATGATATTGTTCCTAATGGTGTATATGTGAACATTCCCCCATTCTTGAACAATGGAAAATTTACAGAAAGTGAAGTTAAGTTAACAAAGAGCATTGCAAAATGTCGTATACACGTAGAACGTGCTAATGCTAGATTGAAGAACTATAAAATTTTAAATTTTGTGCCACCATACTTGCGATCCCTCTCTGGTAAGATTATACAGCTATGTGGTGCTTTAGTTAATTTACAAAACCCATTAATTAAGGAAACCAATGACACTGTTGACTTTGATTAGTCATTTTAATTGAAATATTGATCATCTTACATCAGTTTACTAAGGCCTGGTATACATTGGCATTGTCTGATCATAGTTAATCAATTAACTGTATTCTGATACAAAGAGTGGACAGGTGTTGTGTGATCTGTGAAAAGCTTGTAACCCTATTTTACTTGCTCATGATACAAGGAATCATGATACACAACTTAATGACAAACTATTTATTTCTGATCAGTATTCCTGCCACCACACCCTTATGCTAGTCTTATTATGAATTCAGATAACCAACTGTATTCAAATACGATTACAATGAATCTATCATTTTCTTGTCTCAAGTAGCTAATGTAAAAACCCCAGCAAATGTTGCTGTTTAAAGAAAAACAATTTTAAGATTAACATGAACATTTTTATTTTATATACACCCTTCAGTTACTGCATATTTGTTGTAAAAGTTGCAATGATTTTACCAAATAAAACAATATTTTAAAAAATATTTCTAAAAGTATGTATTATCAAATCCATTACTTTATAAAAAACTACATTAATTTTACAACAAAGTCTTAAAATTTAAAGACCACCATCAACAAGTGCAGGAATCATGTGAATTGTATAAAATTCTTGAAGTGAAAGAAGATTTGGTTCCCATGTGCAGTCTTTCTGGATTGCCAACACAACAGTTTGCATTGTTGTCCAAACCACAAAGTAACAGATTTGCTTCCCAGTTATAAACAGCTGACCCTGGACTTGATGCCAGTAGTGGTGGGATTGTTTTAAACAATAGCCAGCATCTCTCTTTACTAAACAGAACTTAGGGTCTTTAACAGCCTCCTCAATTGTTGAATTGCGATGTGTGTAAGGGCATTTGACTTCAATGATCGCATTGTCATCAACAAGTCCATCTGGTGATGCACCCAAAACACCAGACTTGTGTAGCCAAAGGCCACAATCCTTTACTACTTTCATTGTTAATTTGGTGAAGGCCTTTATTCCTTCTTTCTCGTTAACGACACCCCATCGAACAGCCTGCACTCGAGAGATGTCGTATTCTCCAAGAACACGCTTGATAAGGGAAGGAGTGACTCTTTTTGCTTCAAGAAATGGACCAAAATTGCTAGCAGTCAAACGTCCTTTTCTCACCACATGCCACTCTCCACATTCACGTTGCTCTTTCGTGATCTCACAGACTGATTTCACTTGCTGCTCACTTACTTTCAATTTTTCCAACAAGAAATTTGTATCAAGTCCGCTTTCAACAAACTCTCTCGATAAAATGATTTCTTCGACTGTGGAGATCGGCAGACGATTCTCTTTGTCAGGTTCGGGGCTCAAAAGCCATAACATTCCTGTGAACTCGCCGTATCTCTTCAGCTTGTTCCGTAGCCATTCTCTGTCCTCATCTGTAGTTTTTCGTTTTAGGACTTTAGTTTCTTTGGGTGGATACAGATCTTCTACCGTTTTAACCACCTCGGATGCCTTTTGTTTCTTCCACTGACATTCGATGTCAGTTCTACTTAAGTTGTGGTAGCCATGAAGGAACAGAGCTACAGCGTGACTACACTTTGAACCGCCACGAGGGCACTCGCATTCTGTGGAACGTATTTCGTTTTCTTGAAGATATATCTGCGAAGGAAAGAGAAAAAGAAATATAAGCTTACTTTTCAAGATTTCCTTTAAACGAAGATTCGAAATCACTTAATTTAAATAAGTTTTGGTTTGGCGATGTTAACGGATAGACATCGAGTAATAGAAATTTTACACTTACTGTGACTTTATACGTCGTACTTTTCATGCTCGCTTGCACTGACCCTCTGATAATTCCATCACAATAGCAAAAAGATAGAACGTGTCCAGATTGGTAATGGTTTTCGCCACGGTTTAAAGATTTAGGCTCATCTGAGAAGTATTTTGCGAACGATGTTATCGACAACGCCGCCATGTTAAACACATGTGAGTTTGTTTAGATCCAGCAGAAATGCAACCATGGAAACGTGACTTCGGTAGAGTGGAGTACGATATGGTCCGAAATGATATGCATAATCTTAAAATCACATGAGTGCGCAGCACCCCTCTGATTGAAAATCCCAAGCTTGATTTCAGACCAAAATTACACTCAACTATTTGTGAAGCTATGATAAATTCAGAGATAATTAAGATATCCCATTTACCCCATGAAACGTCTGTGTACCCTCCAAACACGTACTGTCCTACTTTTATGATAGTGACTGCGTTAAGTTTCCCATCACACCTCCAGTGGAATGTATGGGTGCTCCATCAATCAGAAGAGGCGCGGTAACACAGGCGCCACTGAGGATGACTTCCAACTTCAGGTTTGAGAAAGCAATGCAGATAATTGTAGTAGAACAAGTTCCCTCCGATAACAATAGATATCTTCCCTGGAAGAAACATGAGAGAATAGCCCGCCAGCAATAAGTTTGTAGTTCTAACCTAGATGGCAAACCAGCCTGTGTTACCTGTGTGATGCTGCGTCGGTGGGGGAGTTCAACAAGGTAATTATAGTTCTGTCAACTGAGTTGATAATGTAAATTGGCCATTGTAAAAAATTTCGAAAGCTGACATTTCGAGCGTTAGCCCTTCGTCAGAGTGAATGACGAAGGATTAACGTTCGAAACATACCTAATGGGGGACCCGCTTGAACATTTCTCAATTTATGAGTTATATTCTGTTATCCATCACATACTTTCTCTCTTGCGCGATAGCGATTGTGACTGCGTGGTTGATCTTGACTAAGTCCTGGTATATTCTTAAATCTATTCTTCTTTAATCAGCGACTGCTTTTTTCAAGTGGAAATCTATTTTGGAAAGTAAAGGTACAATATTTTACCTTATCTAAAGTAGCAATGCAATTAGCCTGACTCCCTGCCCATGAACAATTCTTTGTGCACTACTGGCACTCTAAGGAGCCGCTTAGCCAGTACCTAGGCCTACAGCTGAATGCAACTTGTTTACCTTCCCAGAATTGATGTCCATGAATAAACCCGTGGCTTGGGCTTCTCAGCGGCAGATAAACTCTTCGACCTCAAAAGCAATGACAGAGAGAAATTATACACTTTAAAGATAATTTATTTCGCTATAGCCCAGGGCAAGGGACCTTCAGTTAGTTAACGTAAATGATGATGATGGTGAAAGTAAGAGAGTGGAAGACTTGTGATTTCGAATCAAACTCGTGCTCCGCACTCGTTTGGTTTTGAAATCAGACCACACTAGACTCCACTCAGTTCAATTATAATTGTTTGGTGTTTCACTTATGGGGTAGTATACGTCTGTGCATCTGCCGGGCTTAAAGGAACCAATCATTTAGCAGTCTTTCTGAGTCAAATCTGTCAAATTAGGTGGCTCACAGTCGAGGCAATCTTTTTCGTTCAAACTCGGCAAGTAACCCAGTGTTTGAAATTGCAATTTTCGCCCGTCGCCCGATCGGTGTGGACCCAAATTTTCAAGAAAATATTTAAAATACAAGATGGTCCACAGTGTATGACCTTAGTGTTTCGTTTAGTATATAGGCGTTGCCTATGATGACAGATATAATTTAATTAACACAACTCGTGATTGACATTAATTCCTCACAATGATTTAAAGTGTTAGCTTGTCGTGACTTAAACCAGTTTTTCAGAAGAATCAGTAAGAGAGAGAAGTCGATCTTTGTATCTGTTCGCTTACCCGAATCTGCTAACCTGAAGTGAGAAACCTGTTTTTACGACCCGCCACAGAGTTAAGTTTCCAGTTATGTTTTCTTGAAATTTGCCATGAGATTAAGACTAAATTTGCGTTTTCTGATTTCGAATTACAAATGTATTTCTCTTAGATCGAATAATCATTAAAGTTTGGATAATATTATACGGTTTGTGGTGGTCGTCTGAGCTGACCAGTTCCGAGTAAGGAAACACTTAGCTCCAAGTTTCGAGCGATTTTGGCGAGCGTGTGCGAGACAGAGCTTTCCTACCTATCCTCTTCTTTGGTACTGCTAGGACGTTAAGCTGAAACACAGCAAAACGGCCTCAAATCGCGACAAACCAGCACAGACTCTTTTGTATGAAGGTAAGACTTTATTTCTTTGATTATTTCACGCAACTTTATATTTACAGGGCTCAAAAGCAAGTCCAACTAAACCACTGTACAAACTCTATAATAATCCACGGTGAAAGAGCTTGTGACAGAGCCCGTAGCAGAGCCCGTGGCAGAGTCTGTGGCAGAGCCTAGGCTGCCTGTGTTATCAGCTGATGACCAATGTATCACAGATGTACGATCGAGTGACGCAGTCCTAACTAAATGTTGCGATGTGTATCGACCTGTATGTTATCAAATGTTTTGTATGCTTTTTAGATACGGTTCTACTTGTTACAAGCCGAAAAGTAATGAAACAAACAAATTAGCATAAAAATACTATTGAATTATTCTTTTTATATTCATAAAAATGCTCTTGAATTAGAAGTGTCTTGCTTTTGTTATCTGTTGCAGTTTATATATTTTAAGGTTTTATTATCCCATTTGTCGCTTTTTCAAGGCAAATTTTCAGAAATTAGTGAAAGAAATATTCATAATAATACATCTCTTTAGTGAACCAGAAGAAGCAGGTGAGCTAGGCTGAGGAAGTTGAAGGAGAAGAAGATGAGGAAGATCCGGATTGGATTGAAGGAGAATTGGTAGAGGTAAGTGAGAGTGCGAGTGATAGCGAAGGTGCGATGGAGATTGTAGACACCGATGATGGTGTTTCAGATCCATTGCCCTCCACATCGCGCAACCTCGGCACCCTCAGTGGAAACCTACAAATCCTATGATGATGAGGATGAGGGAAATCAACATGCTCAGTTTCCACCCCCTCCCTTTACACCTGCACGCCCTCCCGGGATACAATTTCAGCAGCCTTTTCTTAGGGGTAATATGACTACTGCTCTTGAGTTTTTTAAATGATTTTTTACCGATGAATTGGTGAATAGTCAAGTTGTTGAGCATACCAACTGCTATGCTGTTCAACATATTTCTGGTTCCCACAGGTCTTATGCAGAAGCCGATGGAACGTGGAAAGACAACACCAATGAGATAGTGAAGTTGACAGACCTCCTGATCTACTTTTGTTTGGTGAATAGGTAATATGGAGAGGTACTGGAGTACCAAGTCCCTCTACCATGGTCTTTGAGCAAGATCCATCCTGTCCAGAATACGATTCCAGGCTCTCATGGCTTTTTTTGCGTCAGTAGGTGTTCATAAAATATATGTAACGCATCTCAGATTAGTTATTTTTCAACCAATTTTTATGGAGATGTTGCTCATATAACAAGGAATCGTTTTAGCGATTTTTTTGCCTGATTTCTTCATATCCTTTGGGTATATATCACTTGATTGACAGTACAAATTTTGATGATGTCGTATGCTTTATTATGCTAATTTCTGCTAATTTGAAGGCATTTATTGAGGTTGTAGTTTTTTTTTTTCGCAGTAGAAACTTACATTCCAAGAAAGCTTATTCACTGCTGTTTCATATGAGGTATAGCTAACTTCTCTTTTATAAATACTTGGGGAGAAAAATTTTTTTTAGTGATCTGGATCAATTTTTATGATTTTGGGGTACAGTTTGAAAACAAATTCTAATTAAATCTGTATGTGTTCTTTTTCAGCTAAATGCTCTGGATGTCGTGCCCATTTAATAAGAAATATTTTCTACTATTAAGTTACCTTAAAATTCTACTCGATTGAGGTCAAGGCTTTTTCAAAGTCACAAGTTATGCAAATGAGTTATGCAAATTTCATGCAATTTGTTTGCGTGATTTTAAAAGACATGCATTTTAGGAAAGAAAGTATTTTTTTTCTGTGAAGCTTATTTTGTCTTCTTCTAAATGAGATATGGTAAAACTCAATATTGTAAATGCCTTTCGAGAAAAAATTAAAGAAAGAAGATTGTCATTATGTGTAATTTAAAGTTATCGAGTAATATGGCAATTCAGAAACTGATTTTTTCCAGCTAGTCTTCAATCTTGGATCACGTCCCTTTCTTAGCTGTACTTACAACAAACTCGGTTGATCATATGCATCGTTCACGACCATTTTAAAGAACTTAGCTCAAACTATGATGTTGTCCTAAAGAGTAAATAAAGGCAGCTTAGTCATATTTATCTAAAGATAAAAATGTAAGTTTACTGCCGATTTTTAGTCTTCTTTTTATAAGATTCCGTAATCGAATCAAGTGTCTCTATACTGAGATCGGAATCTAGTTATTCGCACACTGTTCATATATCAATTGTGTGCAATAGACTCTAGAACATCTTATGAAAATGTTGAACTCTCTATCTCTTTCAAGAGTATAGTCTTTGAAAGTTTATGGGAATATTTTCGTTTCTCACATCTAAATTAGGCAACCGTCAACATTGAAAAACCGACAAACCTCATGAATTTTACCCATTATGCGCATAAGGCAAGATTTACAAACTACAGTCCCTTCAACCTTTTTTATATTGAAATATTTAGAACAAAAGCAAACGATACCGCCCTTTTTCTTAAAAAAAAAAGATGGGGAGCGTGAGACTAATTTTAAAAGGTCTGTGTGTCAGCCAATCAAGCCGAAGGGTACACTGAATTAAAGTATAATTTTTACTAGCATTAATGATGGAGTTAGAACGACGATGGCGATTCAACCAAGATAGAAAACCTCCACCTCATCAGGTGTGAATTTGTAAGTCCCAGCCAGAATTGTTCTTGTGTTCTTTACCCCACTTGGGACTGAATAAGCACTGGCAAAGTATGTGTAGGAGTATTTGTTACTGTTTGCATTATCTTTGATGTTAATGTCGTGACCATTCCCAAAAGTTGGACCATAATCTGAGCGCGTGTAGATAGCAGTTGTAGGCCTAGTCACTAGGCTCTTGAACGGTGCTAGTCCTTCTTGATTTCGGAGAGAAAATATGAAAGCCTTGGAAGTACTGCGGTAATTACCACCAGATTCTGAAAAATAAGATATGTAATAAACATATTATTATGACTAAGTTCCTTTAGCCATGAAAAAAACAACAACAACAACAATAACAACAGCTTCTCTTGTCACACAATTTCCTTAGGATACACTTTATGTTTCGGTGCGCCCTAATGCTAATGGTGAGGGCCTTCTTAGGTTTGACCCAGATCTGACCAAATTTCAGAAGTTTAAAATTCGCAATGTGATTATGACGAGAAGCCCCCTTTTGAAAAACGAATAAGGTATGTAGAATGAACGAAATCCGAACCATTTTTTTTTTCAAATAGCCCTAAGTATAGCTCGTTTTCATCTCCCTCTTGTGATGCCGGAACTTGAGAAATCTATGCAAAGAAATTGATAGGAGAAGGGAAAAATGCTCACACACCCTGAGAAACTTATTTTCCGTCATGATTACTGTGGATTTAAATTTCATCACAGAGCGCACTTGATACCCAGTTAATTAACTGGAATGGCCTTGAGGGATTTTACTATTCGCCGGCGAATTAAAAAGGCGCGCGATCGAAATCTCAGCTTACGAAACTCTTTTCGGTGGTCAATAGGCCATTGTCGAATTACTATTGGCCTCTTTTTTTAAGCGAGTCGTGTTCCTCGTCCGATTATCAGACATATGCAAGTAAAACTCACTTTCATACGAATGATTGGGGATCGGGCCTTGGGCCTCGTTTTGAAAAAGAGGTCAAAACGTAATTCGGAAATGGCCTTTTTAAAGATAAATTTAACTTTTTATACCCCCCCTCCCCTCCCCGTTACCGATACAGCACCACAGTTTCTTTAGAACCTTACTACCTTGCTATACATTGACATTCCAAAGGGAAGAGTTCGCCGTACCTTGGTGTTAATAAGGAAGAAGAATAGAGACTTAACAAACCATGTCACTCCTTTGCAATTATTTTACTTTAAGCGAAAGGTTTCTTATAATAAAGCAGAGGTATTCGCTTCCTCCATGAATTTATAACACCATAAACACACCTTTAAGTCCGTCAAGCTAGAGTAAAAGCAAAGATAATTAAGATAAATTCCTTTACCCCACGGAATGTCGGTGTATCCTCCAAACACGTACAGTCCTACTTTTATGATAGAGACAGTGTTCCACTTCCCGTCACATCTGCTGTGGAAGGTACTGGCCGCCCAGCCGTGAGAGGAGGCGCGGTAACACAGCAGCCACTGAGGATGACTTCCAACAGCAGGTTTCAAAAACTGATTGAGTTTACTTTCATAAAAAATATTGCCAGCAATGATAGTCGAGGCCTTCCAAAGCGCTGGAAAAAAAAGAAAAGAAAGGAATAAAAGGAAATACAAAATGGTCTTGATAAAAAATTGCGATCAAGCTTTTGTTTTTATCAACACGACAGTAACTTGGTTCTTTGTAAATTCAAGCGCCAAAAGAAAAGGATTAACGTCTGAATATAGTCAGAAATAACAGCCGATGAAATAGCCCATTTTCGAGTTCTCACTATTTAGAGATCTGGTGCTAAATTTAAAAAGCGTGAAAACGAGGCAATGTGCGAAGTCGCTCTCGTAGACACAAAAAGGAAAGCCAAGGTGTTAAAAAAAATGGATGATTCGAGGGAAAAAATAAAACCGAATGAGGATTTCTTGGAATTCAACGTGGGCGAGTTAAGATTCCTTTTGTGAAAGCGAAAAACAGAACTGCCCGCTCAGCTGTTGCAGGAAGCTGAAGGTATGGAAGAGAGAAAACTTTTTTATCCAATTCTGCGGAAGACCACAAAAGCTTTTTCAGAAAAAAATTACGGACAGCGGAGGCAAGTCTCCAGACCCTGAAACTTGAAATCCTTGTATGTACAACTTCTCTGACAATCCAGACTTCTCGTTCGGCATCCGTAAGCAGCCTTACAATACACAATACAATACAATACAATATTGTTTATTTAACGAAAGTGACTTAATTAATCCGATGAGTTATTTAACTTATGGCCTTGAAACCCACTCATCCCACCCCAGGGGAGGACATCCATCACACAGTATACTCGTGCGTGGGAAATTAACGTCTCCCCAGGCCTACCCCTAACCCTGCAGGAGACGGAACCTCCGTGTATTCGTCCCTATCCGAGAAGACTAGAATATCTGACCATTTCTTGATGCTATAGATAAGTAGCATATCCTCCTCATTTTTATTTTAAGACCTTGAGTGTTGGTCCGGCCGGGGCTCGAACCCTCGACCTCCCGCACAACAGTCCAGCGCTCTATCCATTGCCTCAGTTGTTTTGAGGTTATCATTATGTCTGTCGTTTATCCCTTACTAATACGTAGCAAGCTTTTCTTGCTATCTTTCCTCGCTTCGAAAATTGTTGGCAGAGCTGAATGGAGCATTATGCGACTACCATTCCACTTTAATCTTGGCTAAAGATCTATATCACGAAAACTCCTAAACGGGTTATCGTTAAAAATTCAATCATTTTTGGCAACAGTAAAAACAACTTAGGAAAGTGGATACCCTAAAAGTTAGTTCTCTTTCTAAGTATCCTTATGCTTTTATATATTTTTTTAGCTATAGGGAAAAAGACTAAACGTCTAATAGATCACGTTCTGCCTCAAGATTTCGCTTCAGTAAAATTTTGAAGGGTACTAGCCAGTGAGTCCGAATCCATGAAGTGCTATGATGTCCCCTTTTGACTTTAGTCAATCACAGGCGCGACAATAAGATGACAATGTCGTGGATTGCTGCAGACTTTGTATTTGTATGTAAACAAACACAAAGGTGATAATGGAAGCAAAAACCGAGACGTGGTCAACTAAGATCCTTTCAATTGTAACAGAGGTATGAAATTTTTACTGCGAGGAATACAAGTTTGAAATGTTCTTTACGTCACTAAAAGGATATAAAAACCCAGGTGATGCTTTTCTTAAAGGTGGCACTCACCCAAATCATGCCGGTTACAACAAATGACCGTTTAGCAAAGCATCACATCGGCCTCCTTTTGGATTTAAACCCTCCCTGAAGTAATGAAAAATTTTAGAATTAAAAATTTGTTTCCTGACCTTGACTTGATTTGTTTCCTTGATCATCATAATCTAAGGTTGTTAGCACACTGATAGATCCAAGCTTGTTTCGTGCTTCACACTGATATGGACCACCGTCCAGTGGACCAAAGTTGGCGATATTAAGGGTACCATTCTTAGTAATAGTAGTCCGACCTTGCGGTAACGGGACAAATCCTCTCGACCAAACTATAGTTGGTAGTGGAAAACCGATAGCACGGCAAGGAACAGATGCAGCTGAGTTTGCTAGGACTTTTATCAGCCTGTCGGGAGTATGGATAAACCTTGGGGGAACTAGAATTAAGAAAAAAGATTACTGAATGATCGAAATGATAAACTAACGAAATATGAATGACATATGGAATGGAGTGTCACCTTCAACAGTAAATTTCACCGCTTTCTGAGCTTTTCCGAGGACACTTGTGGCCATGCAAACGTAGCTTCCTGAATCATTATACTTGGCATTTTTAATCTGCAATTTGGTATCGTGACTGTTCATATTGACTTGTCCTGCACCACCCATTTTCCTCCAAGTAACTGTTGGTTTTGGATTACCGTAGGCTGAGCAGTAGAACGTGGCGGTCTGGTTCTCAGTGATTGTGAGCGAGGCAGGAGATACATTTATATTTGGAGCAGCTATGGACTGGCCTGGTTCACCTTTAGGTCCCGGAAGTCCAGGAACTCCTTTGTCGCCTTAAAAAAATATAGACAGGCATGTAACAAACGCCTTAACTGAAGTGTAGGGTAATGTCTAACAAGTGTCGGATTAACATTTGGCGTAATAAAGATTGGCTCTAGAGAGAGGAGGACACCTTCTCACCCTTGCAGATTGCTTTCATTTTAAACTGAATGATAAAACTGTACTCGGCAATTAACCTACAGATTAAACTTTGAATTCTCTTATGATTTGGGTTTGGCACATTCAAGAGATCTATATGATCTTTTGGATGCGGTTACAAACCTAAAGGGATTTTCCGCTTCTTTTGTTCCTAAGGAAGATAAATATAAAGAAAAAGTGGAAATAGATTTATACCTTTTTCTCCTTTCACCCCGGGATTCCCAACATCTCCTTTCATTCCTTGTTTACCAGATTTGCCAGGTGGTCCCATAACTCCTTTCTTGCCCGTTTTTCCCTTAGATCCCCTTGGACCGCGTCTACCGCGATTTCCCGGAGTTCCTTTTGGTCCACGAGGCCCTGCCACACAGACTTTACCAGGGGAGAGGCAGTAGGTCCCTATGGACCCAGTAACAATAGAGGTCACGTACTTCCTGAATGCAGCGTCGGATTCTCCTCGATTAACTGCGTCACTCCGGTTGGTAGTTAAGCTGCGACGAACAATTTTGACGTTGTGTTTCGTACCTAAAGAAAACTGCAATGGTTAATTGTTTTTTGAAAATGTGTGAAGGAATTATTTCCCCATTTTTAACATCGATTACATATGATTTAAGATGTGCAAAGCGCTTCCTACTTCAGCATCATGACTGAAAAAAGAAAGTTACGTTTTGTTGCCAGGTAACGAGGGGAGGGGGGCATTGGGGTTTGCGGTTTTGCGATTCTGGCTATTTTTTTCGGTTTTGTTATTCGTGTTTTGCGAGTTTTCCGTTTTCAGTATTTGGTTTTTGGTTTTTGACAGGTAGTCGAATTTGTTATCCAATGTGCTTTTTCGGTTTCTCTGATTGGAGTTCCGCTTTCTCTTCGATCTGAGCAGCATTTACCCTCTGCTAGCTGCCTCTGCTAGCTGCAAGTTTAGTGAAAAGAGTTTCAAAATACCCTTCGAGAACAGAGGAAACCTATATGAGGGTTTTGAGAAACGTATCTCTGGAGTTATTAGTTCAGGAGAGAAGTATACTCAGAAACAGAGAAAATAGCGCGCGCACATACCCCTCTGCTAGCTGCTGATCTCGAATAGCTGCGAAACCTATGTTGCTCCACTTGTAACCACAGTATAAGATCGATTGTGAATTTGACAACTGAGATGTGCAAATTTATCGGTTTAGACGGTTTTGCATGCGGTTTTCGGTTTTGATCGAATCCGGTCTTTTGTGGTTTTGCGGTTTCTGATTAAATTTTTTACTGGTTCAAAGCAGGCGGTGTGCGCATTCTGATTGCGTTGCATCATGGTCGTAAAACAAAAATTGAATCATTTGCATCTTGACGCGTTGGAGTGAAAATCTTTGGTGGCAGCGAGATACAGCGTGAATATACGTGGATTGTAATGGAGATTCACTGTCTGTTGCCATTCCTTTGAAAGTTAAAACGTTTGACGAGCCTGCGCGACTCCTGTCATTCCTCCGTAACGAATTCGTTCTTAGGAGACAACTGACGTTATTTAGAAAGATTCGAAACTGCAATCTGCCTAAGAATCTCGACACAAATGGCAACAGTCACACTCACGACTAATGGCGAGATGAGTAATTTGAAAGTTAGTACTTATATTCTTAGACGCGAGTTATTCAACTATGAATCGACCCTTGACATGCACACGCATATTAGAGAGACAGAGACCTTGTACTAGACGAACCTTTTCCACCTAGCGTAAATACAATGTTTGTAAAAGGAGAAGCCTCGCGCCTCCCGCTAAGAGCGAATTTGTCGAGCTCAACATTTAGTGAAAAGAGTTTCAAAATACCCTTCGAGAATAGTGGAAACCTATATGAGGGTCTTGAGAAACGTATCTCTGGAGTTATTACTTCAGGAGAGAAGTATACTCTGAAACAGAGAAAATTCCGCGCGCACAGAAGAAAATATTGCCTTTTGTAACACAATCTCATTCGGCTTTGCCAAACCTCAAGAACATACAGGTGGAGAATTATGACACCTCAAAACTGACCCTTATTATCACATCGCAAAGGATAGTCATCAAAAGATATCTTAATAAGCTAAACTTTGTGGGTAGAAGATTTAAAAGCGCTTGCGAAAGGTAGGAGACGCACAGGCCTATCAACACCTTTCAACGGTCGACTGCCTTTTGCTTTCCGGCTTTCCGGCGTGTCGCCTCACACAAGGTGGAGGTTTTCATGGATCAAGTGACTCTTTTCATTGCTCTAATTAAACTGTCCTTCATCCAATGATCAAGATAGAAGATTTCCCGCATCACTCACTTTTATATTTTCCTTCACTAAGGAAAGTAGATTTAAAACACGATTCGTAAATGCCCTTGCAGTAGTAACGCTATGTAACGCAACACACTAAACACAACAGAGGGCCTTGTCGTTCCACAAAAGGGTCTTATAAACACTATCACTTAAAATGCATAAAACATTTGTACTGTTGGAGCGCGTTTGGACGCGTTCGTTCAGAGCTGTTAAAAAAGGATCAAAGTGGCCATACAAATCTTTGAAAGGCTTCAAACTACGACGTACAACGAATTTGACCTGCTCGAAAACCGGTTTCAACTTACATGCTAACTGTGCTTCCGTTTGTCCTTGAGAACGATATAATACGTGACAAATACGCGCGAAAAATACTTCTACACATTCAGAATGTATCAAATTATATTTACCAATAGTGACAGGAAAAAGAAACGACCTAACTTTTACGGAATACTCAGTCAAACTCAACTCATTTCTACCGCTTTTACCACCATATTGGTGCCACAATGCAATGCAATCGAAGTGTGCACACCGCCTGGGTTCAGAGATGTTTTGTTTAAATCCCTTTCGACGGAGGACGGTCGGAGAAACGCCACTGGTTTAAAGATAAATTCAATACCCAGCTGTGATTTGTTTCACTGAAACGAGTCAAGTTTCTGATCCAAGGTCAAATCTATGTTGCCCACACTTCCCTTCGGATAATATATCACATTGGTAAAAAAAAATATTCTACGGCTGTTCTTTGGCTGATTAGCATCAAAATATCTTACATCACAAAAACTTGTTTGGACAGATTCTCCAAGTCCATCAAAACGAATTTGCCTGGTAAAATGTGCTTGGTTTATATGTTCTCATGCTGTTTGTTGACGCTTAAAACGGTCACAGCTGAATACTCCCGGCTAGCTTTTGTGTGGTTACAGCATAACCATGCTAACCAACCTGCCTAACTAACGCTTACTGTCGAGTTCAAGAGACGCACAGTTGTTTACAAAATTTTCTTCTTAATGACCTACCTTTGGATATGTCTGAGTCTGTTGGAAGGACTTGGCGAGCAACCCTTAAAGAATCTAGAGAATGTCCCATTTCTTGAATTTTCTGCGAAAATTTTGAATCCAGCATTTTCATGTTTGTCTCCGTTCTTACAAAGAGAGCAACCGTCATCATGATGGCTGCAACAGACAGCAACGATGAAGCCTTTTGAAAATGATCACTACGTTTTTCACTGGATGGAATTTTCGTTTGGCGTGCGTCGATATCCATCGTATTTTCCCTGCGTGCCTTGCTCTAGACAATCGTCTAGGTTATACCAAGTTAGGAGAGCGTGAGTTATTGTTGAACGAGATGCGATATATATATCTAGCGGTAATCAATTCTGACGTCGGTCTGTGGTCTTTTAAAAGCATTCAGCAAGGCTCAATGTTCCTCTCGTTTTTCGTGTTTCTTTCCTGTTGATAACGAAACCTTAGAAGTCAGAGGCGACCTTTTCACGTGATGCTGTTTGTCATCACTTCTTTGTCACAGCGGAGTACGTAACGGTTCATGTGAATGGAAGTTTCCAGAGCTGAAAATACTGAATATATTTTTCCGCGATCTTTTTTTCATAACTAGACTTGGTTTTCAAGCCATTCACTGCTCAGTCTTGCACTTAGTGCTCAATGAAAAATTGCGCATATCAACCTATAAGAGTCTCGTGAACACCAGTCAGACTACTCATTGCAATTTTAAATTGTGGCGATATTTAAAGCGGATACAGATTCTAATAATGGCCCGATGATGTATCCCACTCCCGGGGAAAGAACAGTCGGGAATTCGAATCTGTACACATTTAATCAGTTTCCGATTTTGCAAATTACAGCGAGCCTAACTAGGCTCATGCAAGATTTAAAAAGACTTGATCGAGTCAAACATCGTAGGTCGTGGCCTTATCGAGTAAGTTTGCACTAAAGAAAGATGCGGCATTAACAAAGAGTGAAAAAGAACCACTCATCATGCTCCTGCGATGTGTTTTGGTCTCTGAGAATCGTTGTTAAATTGGATAAGAAGACTCTATGTAACGGGGTGTAAAAGCAAGAAAGAGATAGGATAAAACCCTAGCAAAGGAAAAAAAAAATTAAAAACCAGTAAAGGATACAGAATATCGAAACGGAGATCAAATTATGGTCTTGGGGGAAAACAAAATAAAGAAAACAATGCACCGAGACTCCAATCAGTCAACAAGATGCAACTGCTGTGGGACGGTGAAGAGGAAAGGTTAAAGAGTCCGTAGGGGAGCGGAATATTTATTACGTGTTGAGTTTGGACAACAGAAATTTAAGAATTAGGGCAAAACAGAAAAAACAAACAAAGAAACAAAACCAAGACGGATGACAAACTTACTGAAAAAGTGAACGAAACAACTATGTAATTGAGTTTGCAAGGCAATTGAATTGACGATTTTTTAATAGATCGTACAATTAGCCCACGCGGCATTTTTCATTAACAGAAAGGATTCACAAGTTTAGCTCGATGATGGCACAGATTATCATATCTATTAAGTTCTCTATGCTTACATTTTAGTAGATAACTGACATACGTATGAGTAATGAAAATAGGATGTAAATACACTCGACAACAATCAAGTACTGTTTGCATTCTACTTGTCAAAATACAAAGAGTCTGTTGAGCGAGTAAATGGTTCAGTTTTGTCTTCAGTCTTCCAAGACCACTTATCCCAGATAAAACACTTCCCAGTCGTCAGGTGTGAAGGGGTGACTACCAGCCAGCAAGGTTTGCTTGTTTTGTACACCACTTGGAACGGAATAAACATTGTTATAACCAAAATTGGCTTGGGAATTACGATTACTATTGGCATTGTTCGCGATATAAATATCATGACCAGTAAGAAATAGTGGACCGTAACTCGAATACCTGTACATTGCCCTATATGGCTTTTTTGCCACGCTTTTAAATGGAGCCAGTCCTTCTTTATTGTGGAGAGAAAATAAGAAAGCATTTGGAGTGCTGGTCCACCCACCACTGGACTCTGGGGAAAAAAAATCATTCACGATTGCGTCAAATTGTATATCTATGAGGTTTTTTCCTATAAAAATACCAGTAAAAGCTACTTTCAGGTGTTTGGGATATTCTTTAAAAAAAAAAAAGCAACATCAAAGAAAAATATGAAGAAAAAAAAAAAAAAAAAAAACCAATAAAGACAAAATTGACATGCAATCCACTTACCCCATGGAATGTCGGTGTACTCTCCAAACACGTAGTGTCCTGCTTTCACGATGGTGACTGTGTTACATTTAACATCACAATAGAAAACATTCGTATTCCCCGACGGTCCTGGAACGAGTAGGCCCTGAGCATGAATGCGAGGCTGATGCGGGGAAAAAGTTGAAGAGACTTGTAGTGTTTATGTAGTGATTTCTTCGATTTCGCGTAAAAATGCCGAAACATCATTGTTATGCCTACAACTGTACCAACAGCGAGGCTAAGAAAATAACTCAATCAAATACCCCGAAGTTGCAAATGTTACTTTCCACTGTTGCCAACAAATGACGAAATCAAACAGTGCGCTCCTGCCTCCTGGGATAAGTGAACAGGAAAGACGTCGAAGGTGGATCGCAGCATGCCGGCTGGAAAGCCTAAATGTCACAAGGCATACTCGTATATGCTCTTAACACTTTATAGGAGGGTTAGGACCAACAAAGGGAAACCCTGGCCTGTTCCTACGATATTTGATTTTCCTAAACATTTCCAACGAAAAGAAGTGAAACAACGCCAGGATCCGGAGACGAAACGTTTGAAGAATGCTTCCACGACAAACAGAATTCAGAAGGCAACTAAACCTAACCAATCGAAGGTTAGAAACCATCTGGATTTCTGGATTTGGGATTAAACCATCTCATGTAACCAACCCGGCTTCGCATATTCAAAACATCACTTATGGACTCACAGTGGTCGGTCAATTCGAGAGCGAGTTCGTGGGCTTTTTCCGTCAGTTAGACTAATTCTTCCTTCTTTTAGTTGGAGACAGATATTCCTCGAGCCTGCAGGTATTTTTTAAGCCGTTGGGGAATACGAATATTGTCTATTACTGTGGAAGGTGCTGACCGCCCAGCCATGAGTGGAGGCGCGGTAACACAGCAGCCACTGAGGATGACTTCCGACTGCGGGCGTTAGAAACTGATTCAGGTGACTTTGATAAAACACGTTGTCTCTTAGTATGCTTGATCTCCACCTAAAGTCTGTGAGAGAGGGAGATAGTTCTGATTGCAATAGACTAGGTGCCATTAGATTATCAGAATGTATAATCATCTATTTGCAACAAGTTAATTCTCCTTGCACCCCCCCCCCCACCCCTGCCCCTACCTCCTTCGTATTTGTCCACAGTTCAGGAAAAATACAAAATTATTCATGAGCCGGAATGCTGAAACACAACTATGATAGTAAGGGATGAGTTGCACTGGCGCAAATGTAGGGTGTAACGGGCAAGTACGTACGAACGTTAATAAAGAGATATTTAGTAAATTCCAAAATGACTAAAGTTGTAACTGCACTAACCCAACCAAGCTTGTTGGAGGCTCTGCACAGATATTGACCAACATCGTGAGGTTTGAAACTTGCGATAGTCAGTGTACCATTGATGACAGTGGATCGACCTTCCGGTAATTTCAAAACACCTCTTGACCAAATAATAGCTGGAGGTGGAAAACCAAATGCTTTACAAGAGACAGAGGCTGTAGAAGACTCCATCACTTCTGTAACTATTTTAGGAATCTCGATGAATTGCGGAGAGACTAGACGAAACGAAAGAAGGAAAAATTAGAAGAAAAAAAGACGAGAAAAAATACATTTCCTGTTATTTTATAAATTTTTGGTGACCATGAAGTATCGAGTAACAGCGTGTTTTTTTCATTTATTTTTTTTGGCAAAACTGAATAAGTAGTGGATAAAAAAGCGAAACGGAACTGATATGCTGTGCAGATTAACACTTTATCGAATTTTTATTCCAAATTGGTGAATCTTCATTTTATGCTTCACTTCGACTCAGCCTGAGTCGAATATCCATTGTTAGGTGTGTTGCTGTGAGTTAAAAATCCTACCATGCGAAACTTAATTCTCAAGAGGATATTCTTGTAAGTTCTGTGACAAGTTGCGTGACATTAGAGCACGTGCTCGCCTGTTGCGTAATGCTATTGGTTGTAAATGTGTATCGACTGAATGATAAACCTCTCGTAAAGCTCGAACTCGTTTTCTTCCTCTTACAAGTTCCAGTACGAAAAAGAGAAAAGAAGGCAACGCAAGTGCTGATTTTTGACTGGTAAACTTAAGGCGTAAGATGTAGTCTTCATCATTTCAGTAATTCATTATTCTTTGGTATGAACTGCTACAAGCTCCAGATTTGTGCTGCATTCTAGTTGTGCTCGAAAGGGCGATATACATTATTAAAGCTTACCCTCATCGCAAACGATGTTTCCCTCTGTTGAGTTCTGTGGATTATCGAAAAAAAAAGGCCGGAAAATAATTAAGTATTAAAAGGGTGTCGAGAGTCAGTTTAAAGTTATGAGGTTCGTCTTTCCCGTCAAGAAGACAATTAAGGACAATCAAAAAATAGGTTAAAACTATCATTTTCGATGCGTTAGAACTCTGCACTACACTTTGAGTACCCATGTGAAAGTTGACAGGTCGAGCTATTCTGTGACGGGCTAAAAGTACAAGTCCCTGTAGATGTCTGTGCAAGACTGCCATTCAAAATAGGTGAAAAAACGCGAGGATAAATGAATTCAAAATTCCTTTACCATCCTTACGCAAGTGGACCTATGCACCTAAGCACCCAATTGCAGCTATTGATTGACCTGTATTAACGTCTGGCTTTTTAAGGTTTTTGTTTGTTGTTGCTGTTGCTGTTGTTGTTTTTTTTTTCTTTTGTGTGTGTGTGTGTGTGTGTGTGTGTGTGTGTGTGTGTGCGCGTTGGTTTATGCGTGTGTGTTAAGGTCGGCACACACGAGGGGACTAGTCCCTGCGACTAGTCCGTGCGACTAGTCCCGGAGACAAGTCTTTGAAGGGTTTATACGAGGGGACCGGTAGCAGGGACTAGTCCCTTAAGGCGTTCACGCGAGGGCACCCAATTGCACACGAACATAGGAAAATTAAGAGGCAAAAGATGTTTCTTAGTCTGGGGCATCACACGAAAACAATGAAAATTTGGTAACTTTTCATTGTAGCACTATGAAACATCAACGCAAACGAACTACACTTATTCAGTCGGATTATTCATGCTCTAACGTGTTCCGTTTTTTTTATTTTTTTTATTTTTTTTTATTTTTAACAGACACAGAGTCAAATAGGGTAAAAATTCCATCAAAACGGCTCCAAGACATCTTTATATGTTTACAAAACTAGAAATAACTTTTTAGTCTTCACTTGTAGAAATCTAGAATTCAGGGAAAATTCATAGAAACTGCAATGTTTACAAATCATACTGACCCATGATTGGCTTATTTACCGTTTAGTCGCAGGGACTGGTCGCACAAACAGTTTACACGAAGGGATAAACATTTGTTTCGTGCGACAAGTCCCTGCGACTGGTTGCACGAATTCAAACCAGTTTCAATTCGTGCGACCAGTCGCAGGGACCAAATTTTCATTGTTTTCGTGTAACGCCCCAGACTGAGAAAAATCTTTTGCCTCTTAATTTTCCTTTGTTCTTGTGCAATTGAGTGCCCGCGTGTGAACGCCTTAAGGGACTAGTCCCTGCTACCGGTCCCCTCGTGTAAACCCTTCAAAGACTTGTCGCTGGGACTAGTCCCATGGACTTGTCGCAGGGACTAGTCCCCTCGTGTGTGCCGACCTTAATAAACCTTATATCACGAAACCCGCGTGTCTCTAGTGAAACGGGACCAAAGCTCTGCGTGACTTTGCGCTAGTTTGCTGCCGAGATTGACAGGAGACAAATAAATAACTGCTAATGTGGGATAAATTGACCACAATAGTGACGCTATTATTTCACCCGACATGAATACAATACTTTATTCAAGAGTAGAAAATCAAAATTACAAAAATATCTCTCGAAAGGGGGTATCTAGAGGTCAACCCTATATAAAAGACTCCCCGAAATAAAGAAATGAAAAGGCAACCAAAAACATTGTATACAGGTAATTAAAAACTATTTACCATCTTCTCAATCAATCATCGTGTAAATCCTTAATCTGTTACGAAATAAAGTCAATGAACCTGCGTGTAAAATATCTTTAGGTAAATTATTCCACATATTAATATATCCGTACAAAGAAAGAAAATCTGTAGCAATTTAGAATAGCTACTTTTACGTAAATCTTATAATCGTGGTTGGCTCTAGTTCGATTGTACATTAAGTAAGTTCGAAAATAAGAAAACATTGATATAATAAACATCACGCAATCTCTTAGCAAAGGTGAGGTTAGATATCGGCCACCGCAACAAAAAATGTGGCAACCACACCAAGACGAGGGTCAGACGAAAGCAGAGCTTGGAGATCACCGGTGACAAACCTAATGAACGTTGACGATGCTAGCCCATGATTGATCAACGTTGCGTTCAACAAGAAAGCGATATAGCAGTACGTGTAAATGATATAAAAGGTGGCGGGCACAGCCCGTGAAACATACAAACAATTAAAGCAGTCTGGAAAGCACATCATTATCCAGACCGAGGAAAAATTAAAGACAACGTAACCGAATGAAATGTCCATAGTCGTTAAGCAATCATAACAATGAAAGCCGAGGATGAAACGACAGCCCAATGCCTGACTCAATTAATCCCGGACGCAATCTAGTAACAACTGTCAGCATGTCGAGCGGGAAAGGATAAATTATTCTATTGAAAAACGAAGAGGCGAACTAGCACCCCAACTCGCAGCCCATGACTGACTTAAGCCGCCGACCTGCGTTACTAGGAATTGGGAGCCGTACAATTAATAAACAACGCTAAGGTGAATGCACCGCTGGCAAGAAATGGGAAAGACTAGCAGCCCATGTCTGGACTACTAACCTAACCCTAACCCTAAGCCCATTCATCCCCAAATACAAAAGTTAGTGGGCATGTAAAGTGCCCGACTTGATGTAGAGTTTGAACGTTCGATAAAGCGGTGTGACAATTTGTTCCTTTGTAGCTAAAACAGATTAAATTCCTCATTTCTCGCTATTGATCACTCACTGCTGGTATGAGTGATGTTCTTTATTTAAAACCGATCTATAAGTTGTGATATTATTATAAACCTTATAGCCGTGTTATAACCATGCTGTTCAGTTTTGCCGGCGTTCGTTTCACTGGCGTTTCCGTCATTTTTTAAAATCTAGTTTTGAACTCATGTTTTACTTGTATTATGTTATTTTCATATTCTTATCAACGAAAGGGTTACATCTGTCTTTCTTTTTGTCAAGCCTTCTTTTTATTGTTTTTATCTAGCTTTTGCCACGCTTTGTTTGCTGTATGAGTATGTTGTTAGGAAACCTAAAAAAGTGTGGACTTGCTACATCGGCGTTTCTTCAAGAGGTTGATATAAATGTAAAAGACGGAGACAGAATACTTACGCTTTGACGTCCATTCGATTCAGCACAGACGTTTCTACATTTACGGCACGAGGATGGTCTATCCGCAGCTCTTTGGATGCGCACAAGTTCCGCTCCATTTTTGATCTACTTGGGCGACGATGCATGAACTGGTTGACAGAGAATGTACGCGATAATCAAGAGGAGACGGAGAATTTGGAATCCATAAATCTTGTTCAAGTGCTATCAAACGTGAATCTAATCTATGCAGAGAATAGCACGTGAAGCCAAGTGAGCCTAGCGTGAGAATTAAGTTGAATGAGAGGCGAAACAGGAGAACATGCCAATTTTTGTTCGCTTTAGACTCCATCTTTGAAACCTTTTCTTTCTGAAACAGATGTAAGAACTTTAAGGGCTGACAAACAACGTCTTGAAACATTAATATTAACTGACTCCTGTCACGTCGGGTCTCAGGCAAACAGGATGGTCTAAACTGAAGGTATTTTTAACGTAGGTGTGACATTTAAATGCGTTTTTATATATTAAGACCTGCACCATCGTAGCCATTAAAGTTTCAGCGAAATTATCAGTGTTCATTTTACCAGTAAACAAACGAGATTGCAGGATCATGAGTGACTTCTGCAACATTTAGTGAGTTTTTAGTAAAATAGAAAAACTATAACGAGGGTCCTTTGTGTCACATATTTTACAAGTCCACAATGAATCAGTCCAACACCACAGGACACTTAAAAAATTTAGGAGCGGATGTCGGATCAATTGCGTTACCTGTCACACATTATCTTGAAACTGTCACCCAGAGGTCCCTTGACGTCATTAATGCTTATAGTGCAAAGATAACCTTTGAATTCCTTTAAGAGTTCCTGACATTTTCGTATGTTCCTTTCGCCTTTCCATTGTGACTGTTGTTGTTGTTTTGCACTCTTTTTTCGACTGACGTACCTCGACTCCGGGTTGGCCATGCCAAACGCTGAGGAGTATACCATGCCCAAAATAGGAAACCTTTTCTCTGTTTTTTCTTATTACGCGTGAATAGTGTAGTAAGGATTTCTCTCTTCATTTGTGCCAGTCTTCCAGGGCAATAGTTATGAAAACTATAGGGTGAAAATTGTATGAGACAGCAACACGTACACATGGTGTAATAAGGTAATAAGGTATTATGAGGGGAAAGAAAAAATGACTGTGGTAACAACACATGGTGTAATAAGGTAATGACGTAATTAGGGGAAAGAAAAAAAATTAATGTGGCAGCAACACATGGTATAATAAGGTGATAAACTAATAAGGGGAAAGAAAAAGTGAATGTGGCAATAAAGTTGTGTCCGGACCGGCTCACGTGACCCTTCGGGCCCCAACACACGGCAACTTTCAGTTTGGTTTTTAGGGGGGGGTTGTGCGCTGTTCGGGTTCATGTAATAATATCATTTAACTTCTCTTCCTTTGCTGGTTTTCGTCTGTACAAATACAAAATGATATGATTTAGACAACCATTTGGACTTATCTCGAATAGGGATCATTTAAGGCGTGGCAGTATGTTTTCTCAGTTTTCTGAGTTTTCTGTAGATTTCCTCCAAAACGAATCCTTACCACGGTGCGAGAAGGCAAACCAGCGCAACTGACGAACTGTAGAATCAACACGCAAGAAGAGTTTTACTAGTGTTTGCATGTCCGGAGTGGGTCGTGTCTTTCAAGTGGCGCCTTTTAACAACTTTTTTTAATATGAACTGGTGAGTAGCGGTTCTGCAAACAGTCGTTGTAAAACTTCTTTATTCTTCGACGCGTCCCGTCTAACTGTCGTAGACTTCTTCAAGGAGATTTACAAGTATAACCTAACGCCTGTATTCATAAGCCAAAGTTAGTGGCTATTACGGGGGCCAGTGACCATAGAGGCTTGCTTAGACTTCCACGAAAAGGAACAGGCGAAGTTGTGAAAATATTTTAAAGGTGTAAGGCAGGGTGATAAAAATATTTTTGGGGCCCACGGTTTTGATTTAGCTAAAATATTTTCACAACTTCGCCTGTTCCTGCACACCATGTGTTGCTGCCACATTCCTTTTTTTCCGTCCCCTTATTACCTTATTACCTTATTACACCATGTGTTGCTGCCACATTCCCTTTTTTGTTTCTCCTTATTACCTTATTACACCATGTGTTGCTGCCACATTCATTTTTCTTACCCCTTATTACATCATAAGTTCCTACCACATTCATTTTTTCTTTCCCCTTATTACCTTATCACCTTATTATACCATGTGTTGGTGCCACATTTAATTTTTTCTTTCTCCTTTTTACGTTATTACCTTATGACACCATGTGTTGCTGCCACATTAATTTTTCTTTTTCCTTATTACCTTATTACCTTATTACACCATGTCTTGCTGCTACAGTCATTTTTTTCCTTTCCCCTTATTACCTTATTACCTTATTACACCATGTCTTGCTGCCACATTCATTTTTCTTTCCCCTTATTACCTTATTACACCATGTGTTGCTGCTACAGTCATTTTTTTCCTTTCCCCTTATTACGTTATTACCTTATTACACCATGTGTTGCTGCCACACTCATTTTTCTTTTTCCTTATTACCTTATTACATCATGTGTTGCTGCTACAGTCATTTTTTTCCTTTCCCCTTATTACGTTATTACCTTATTACATCATGGGTTGCTGCCACATTCATTTTTCTTTCTCCTTATTACCTTATTACACCATGTGCTGCTGCTACAGTCATTTTTTTCCTTTCCCCTTATTACGTTATTACCTTATTACATCATGTGTTGCTGCCACATTCATTTTTCTTTCTCCTTATTACCTTATTTCACCATGAATTACTGCCACATTCATTTTTTCTTTCCCCTTATTACCTTTTACACCATGAGTCGCTGCCAGATTCATTTTTTCCTTTCCCCTTATTACCTTATTACACCGTGTGTTGCTGCCACATTCTTTTTTCTTTCCTCTTATTACCTTATTACCCCATGCATTGCTGCCACATTCATTTTTTCTTTCTCCCTATTACACTATGAATTGCTGCCACATTTATTTTTTACCCTTTTCCCTTATTACCTTATTTCACCATGAATTACTGCCACTTTCATTTTTTCTTTCTCCTTATTACCTTATTACACCATGAGTTGCTGCCACATTCATTTTTTTCTTTCCCCCTGTTACCTTAGTACACTATTATTACCTTATTACACAGTGCTGCTGCCACATCCACTTTTTCTTTCCCCTAATTACCTTATTACACTTGTGTTGCCGCCACATTCATTATTTTTGTCGCTCTTATCTTTTTTCCTTATCATACATCATGTATTGGTATCGCATTCATCTTTTCCTTATTGTTGACCAATTGAAAGACATTTTTTGTTCTTAATACACCAAGTAAATGGGCATTTTTTTGCTTATAATACTTGAAAACCGTATTACCTTATCACATGCAATAAGCCGGAAATTGGAAATCAGCATTCCTATAATGGGTAGCATAAATTATATATTTTATACCAATTTTAAGAAGATTGGGAGATTGAGCACTCATAGCGAGAAATAATTATTACTATGCTCAAAATAGGAAACCTATGTTTCTGTTTTTTCCTTATTACGCGCGAATAGTGTAATAAGGATATACAGGAACTTGTTGCTAATTATAATTAGAAGCGCGGGAAAGAAACTTGTGACTGTCTAATAAGAATCTCGTGACTCAAGTTGTCTGATGCAGGTCATAATTGACCAATCAGATCACGCGAAAATATCATTATCAATCAAATGCATTGACAGCAGCACTCAAACCGGCAGTATAAAACCACGTTGTGTCAGCGTGGATTACTACAACAAATTTGAAAGGATTATTGTACTCAATTATTCCACACGTTCTCTGTTATTTCATCAATTGTAGCTAATCCTGTAGTGTACAAGGTGAGTGCTGGCTAATTTTTATTGTTTCGTGATCAATCTGAGGAAGTGTAACTTGTTTTGGCACGTACTTTGAACATCAAGAGATTGTTAAACGATGAATGCCAAATCAAACACGTCTCTCCTAATAGCTTAGTTTGATGTGTATATTGATTAAATGAAGGGTTGTTTTACTTTTATAAACATTGTAAACCGGCATTATCATTTTTTACATTATTTTCTCATTAGCATGGTCACCACCTATATTTTTTTTTTTATCAAATTGAATTTTCAAATCAGTCACTGAAACTCAGTGAATTATGAAATGTGAAGCGCTTTCTATAGAATGATGTTTTTTTCATCTAGTCTCGAGCATGGGACAAAGAAAAAATTCTGAGTCTCCATGAGGAATGGAACCTAGCTCAGACCTTCGCATTCCGATACTTTACCACTGAACCACAGAGACTCTATGCTGAAGAAGGCCCATTACGAATTTCATATATGACATGCATCCAATGTCGAGAGGGTCAAGTGTGTAGCTTTCTATTACTAATAGCAATGGAATGGATGACTGCAAACAAATGCAAAACTTCAATTTATCATAATTTCAGCCACAATTTTACATGTACTAGGTAATTATCTCAAATCTAATTTTCTGTTTGTTTCAGGAATTACACTGATGGCCCACTCAACCATTGCCCTTTTGGTAACTCTTTCTATATCTGTGGCTCTGTCAGAACTTTTGATCAAAGATAATGTCTGGCACTCATGGAAAGAATTTCACAGCAAGAAATATGCATCAGATGATGAAGAAAGCTTGCGCTATACCATCTGGAACGAAAATATGAAGACTATCACGAAACATAATGCGGACCCAAACAGCAAATTCACCCTTCAAATGAACCATTTAGGAGACATGGTATATCAATTTCTATAAACTATGAATTTAATTATTAAAGATGATAATATGATACACAAAATTGAAATATGTGCAATTATTTTTTTTTCCTGAAATGTCAACTTTCCAAATTTACCATTAGTAGACACTGTTTGTCTAGCAACAACTTATGTCTATTTTGATTGTGTTTCTATATACTAGACAACCAAAGAAGTTCATTTGATTATGAATGGCTACAACAAAGCTCTCAAGGACACAAGGAGCAAAGAAGGTCCATCTACATTTCTGCCACCCAGTAATACTAAGCTTCCAGACAATGTTGATTGGAGAAAGAAGGGTTATGTTACTGAGGTCAAGAATCAAGGACAGTGTGGGTCATGCTGGGCATTCAGCGCTGTAAGAAATTTCGTTTTGTTTTTGTACTGCTCTTTTTTTTTTTTAAAGATTGGTTTGTTGATTAATTTAACCCAAGTCATAGACCCTTATATCAGCATGTATATTAATATACATTTCCGCCAGTACTAACCAGGGTGATTTTATTAACAAATAAGATCTTCTTTGATTGGCAATCATTTCTTTTATTTTTGTGACCTTCACGTTTGTTCCAGCTGTATGGTGCTGAAAGGAGAAATTAGTGGCTTAAGTCACCCTAATCTGTGTATTGGAACCTTTTCAGTATAACTGAGGTCTAGGAAGTGCTCCTGGTACTGATGTTCACAGAGAGGCCCTTCTCCAAAAAGATAACCAATTATGGACTTCTGATCCATTAACTACATGTCAGTCATTCTACCTGAAGCTTTCAACCCCAAGATCTTGTTAGTAAATGAATTCTTGTTACTGTCTGCCATACAATTCTTATGATATTAGTTAGAATCATTTGGTATTGGATCAATTATTAATCCCCCAATTTATATTTTTCTTCACTCTCATTACCTATCTCCCCACTCATGGAAGTAAAGTTTTGTAGGAATTTTTCTGCAATGTACCATTCCCATTTCAGACTGGTTCCCTTGAAGGCCAGAATTTCAAGAAAACAGGAAATCTGGTGTCTTTAAGTGAACAAAACCTGGTTGACTGCTCTGGGAGATTTGGAAATGATGGTTGCAATGGAGGCTGGATGGACAATGCATTCAGGTACATCAAGGCTAATGGTGGCATTGCTACAGAAAAAAGTTATCCCTACAAGGCCAAGGTTAGTACTCAATTGGTAACTCCATATCAAACCTAAAAATTAATCTCTCTCTCCCATTCCGTAATGTGTAGTTTGGTGGCTGTTCAACTGTGTTCCTCCATTTGTCCCTATTGCTTCTACTCCATGCTGCTTTGAGAGATCTGAAACAAAAAAAGCTGGTTATGGCTTGCTGAAAGATTTTTGACAAAATCAGGATTGGGATCAACTTTGTTTCTCTAACTGCCTGAGCTATGTACACACATGGAGAAATCTGAAGTCCATTTCTGTGGCTCTTGAGGTTTCTAAGATTTTTTTTCCAGAAGTCAGTGCACTACATCTGCAAAACTTTCTTGTCTTTGTAAGAAGTATCAATTGTTACGCTTTATTTTGGAAAGGTGAAAGGTATATCTATCTGTGTACATGTACTTTATGTACTCACTTTGACCATTCCTCTAGGATGAGAAGTGCAAATACAATGCATCATCAGTTGGTGCCGATGACACTGGTTTTGTTGATATTAAACACGGAGATGAGGATGCCTTGAAGTCTGCTGTTGCCACAGTTGGACCAGTCTCTGTAGCAATTGATGCTGGACATACGTCCTTCAAACACTACAAGGACGGCGTTTATGACGAGCCTGACTGCAGTAGTGTTAACGTGGATCATGCTGTGCTGGTTGTAGGATATGGAACAACTGCAGATGAGAAAGACTACTGGCTTGTCAAGAACAGGTGAGTATTTTGGGTGTGGCCTGAAGGGGTACTATAACTTTTTCTGCATTCAATTCTTATGGAAACACAACAGTGTTACCAGCCTAAACTGGGCAAGATCTGGTGTTAACTGATTCACCATTTCTGGTGGTGAAAGTTGCTTTAACAGTTTTTGAAACATCAAGTGTTACTGTAAGACCACTCACTGTTGTTCGTAAGCCTGCAAGTAAGTTCACATGTTTAAGTGTTGCCTTAGGGCACAGCCTCTCATTACTGTCACTAGTCACTTTTGGAAAAGGTACTGAGACCCTTGAACATGTAGAAAAGATATGGAAACTGTCAAGTGACAACAGGTGTAAAAACCTCTAGTTCATGATTGTATTAAAAGCTCTGCTGATTTTGACTTTTTTTTTTCCCTTTGGTTTTTGCAGCTGGGGAAATGGCTGGGGCATGGATGGTTACATTATGATGTCAAGGAACAAAGACAACCAATGTGGAATTGCCACAAATGCTAGCTACCCGCTGGTTTAATAACCAGCTAGACTCCATGGACTGGTCTTGAATAAGGAAACAACTTAAAACGGTTTTATGCATTCAGAAGCTTCGTCAAGTTGTTCAATTTATAGTTTACTGTATCATGTAGATGTAATTTTCTTAATAACTAGCTGTAAAATGATTCAGGTTTTAAAAGTCTTTTATCCAGTTATTACATTCAATTGACTCGTCAGAGTCAATTGATAGTTAAATACTACTTTTTGTATTTTATAGTTGAATAGTTGTCAGCTAAAGCTCCTGATTTGATTGAAGTTTAACACAACTTAGATTTAAAACAGTAAAGGAACAGTCACCTAGTTTGTCAGTATTTAACTTTTACTCGTGCATGTATTTATTAATAGATATTTAAAATTTCTGCAGGGTAATTAGAAAGTAAATGATGTTGGGATTGTTCAAGTACTTGCCAGCTTGTATTCATAGTTTACAATGCTGTAAATTTTAATTGAGTGATTAAAGTTTTCATTGAAAAGTTGATTGGTGCTCATACCAATGAAAGTGTTGGTGATAAGACTAAGTTGTTATCATTTCTGTCTTTGACCTTTAACTGCCCTGGCCTGATTTTTAATTCCCCCCCCCCCCCCAACTGCACACATTTCCCTGTAAACAAGCTGTTGCATGTAAACACTTTTAAGTGTTTACATGCCACAGCTTGTTTAAAAAGACTTGATTACCAGAGGCTTCAGGAAAGAAGCAGTGTAACAAATCACAAGACTGTTTGCCATGTGCAGAGGGAGATCAGGACTCTGTAACAAGTAAACATACAAAATGTTTGCACTGGGCCAGTTATTCATATAAACAAAGTTTAGCCATTGTTTGAAAAATGGCATTCTAAGCTGTCTTAAATTTAGCTAATCTTTTATCTGAACCTTCAATTTTGTGAACAGTGTCAACAGGGCCAAAAGCCAATAGTGAAAGAACTCTTACAGAGAATCCTCGCCATGGTTTGGGTCAGACCTTGTGCAAATAACTGGCCCTTAATGTCTTTGCAGGTTATGTGAAACAGAGCAGAAACCTGGCATATGTCAGATTAAAAGAAGTTATATTTGTTTTGTTTTTATAGATTTGTACAGTGTACAGGAAACAGAACAGTAGGACGCATAGTCCCCTACTAGGTTTACCCACGTAAACCAACCTCAACCCACCCCAGGAGAGGACATCCATCACACAGAAATCTCATGCGTCAGAAATCAACTTCTTTCCCTAACCCTACAGGAGACAAGACCTTCATTTATTTGTCCCTATCCGAGAAGACTAGAATATCTAACCATTTCTTGATGTTATAGAAACATAGCATATTCTCAATTATTTTAAGACCAACTCATGCTCAAACTGAAAGTGTATAATCATAGGTGAACAGAATTTAATGAAAGATTGCTTAATTTCAAGCATTGTCTTTGAATAATTCACAAAATTCAACAATAACATCTTAACTGTTTTGCTCTTGAGGTTCTGATTTTAATAACAATACTTTCAGTTAAATATTTGATGTACATCTTGAATAAGTCGTCAAATAAATACATCCCTTGTTAAAAGTATACTATACCTATTATGTTCAAAATAAGAAAAAAAATTCTAAATCTTAGTTATCAGTACAAAAGGTGTATATCTAATTTTTGCTTCCATATCATCACATGACCTAATATTTCTAATTTGTACAAGAATAGCACAAAGTATTATGGAACAGTATAAAAATGTTACATGCACTTAGTATGGATAAAGTTGTGCTGATAATGCTATTGTTAGGACTCTAAGGCAGTCTCCACAGGCAAACAGCAGTTTACTGATGTACTTGAAAAACCATGAACACATGAAATTTATCTGCATATTTTACAATCTTACATGACCAGTCACAAGACATCAGAACAAGCAAGTAACCCCTAAACTGCTCACCAATCAGCTTCATTCCATACAATTCGATTTTTTTTTTGGCTGATTGGTAAGAAACAAGTTTTCTATAAATCACTTTTGATATATCAGTATACCATGTGCTACACACTGTGGTTCCCCTACAACTATTTCAATTGTTTTAAGCAGTTGTAGGGCACTGCAGTTTTTATGATAAACAATCAAACCAAGGCCCAAATGCTCAACTTTCTTAGCTTTACTGTCTTGCTGTCTTGGTCTCCACCCAGAAGAAAGGCTATCACAGGGGTCCCATGGTATGCTGACTCATACAGACTGTAATGTCCTGCATGAGAGACAAAAGTGTTGATGTCCTTGTGAGCCAAGAGATCATTTGGAGGTAGCCACTGTACTGCTTTGATGTTCAAGTAAAGGGAGGATGGAATAATTATAACCTGCCTAAAAATAAAAAAAAAAACACCAAGTTTAGAGGCCAGTGAGCCCTTTAATACCAATGGTTATTGCAGTTTACACTGCATGAGTAGCAGTATTTCAATTCCTTATGACCAGAATGCTAGACTACCCTTGCAAAATGGATTTTGGAATTCTTAGGAATTCCTAACTGCAACAACTCTGGTTCTGAAAACCTAAATATTCCCCAAAATTCCACATTTATAGCCAGCAGGACTTGGAATTCCTAGGAATTCCCAGGAATTCCAACTCAGAGCACCAATCACTTCCTTGAAAGACTGTACATCTAAAAACTTGCAGGAAATTCCTTGGAATATTCTAGGAATTTCTGGGAATGTTAAAGAATTATTGGGAATTTTAGGAGAACATTGAGGCAACCAATATAACATAAATACAGGCATTAACTCCCAACTAGAAATTCAAGTAGTCAATGAAATTTATTCACATGCTTAATTCAGGTTTACATTAAATTATTTTCTATTGTATACTAACGTCAACAGGTAGTAATATTAGGATGAAGTTTGATTTCTTTTTCTTTTCTTGAAAACATAAAAATTATCCTCTGTTACAGCTATTCATTTAAAATATTCCTAATGAATCATTAAATTTGGTTTGACTCATTGTGAATAAAATCTGTTGATTCTTTTCCATGAAAAACAATATCTTGAGTTGTGTTTATGGCTTACTGTATTTTGCGAAACGAAACGAAACGAAACGAAACGAGTAAACCCGTACTGTATTTTGCGAAACCAGCTCTTCGAAGACTCTAGCGATATATAACTTATTTCTTCCGATTCGTAAACACAATTCGTAGATTCAACACGATGCAGTGATGATTTATAAATAAAGACTTTGAGCCAGAAGGTCAGAAGTGCGCCCTTTCGCAAATTACAGATATGTAAATCTGTAATTTGCGAAACGAGCTCTTTGAAGACTCTAATGATATGTAACTTATTTCTTCCGATTCTATAACACTTTTCGTAGATACAACTCGATGCAGTGATGATTTGTAAATATAGAGTTTGAGCCAAAAGGTAAGAAGTGCGCCGTTTCGCAAATTACAGATATGTAAATCTGTAATTTGCGAAACGAGCTCTTTGAAGACTCTGATGATATGTAACTTATTTCTTCCGATTCTATAACACTTTTCTTAGATACAACTCGATGCAGTGATGATGTTTTAATAAAGAGTTTGGCTCAAACCCTTTATTAAAAGATCATCACTGCATCGAGTTGTATCGACGAAAAGTGTTATAGAATCGGAAGAAATAAGTTACATATCATTAGAGTCTTCAAAGAGCTCGTTTCGCAAATTACAGATTTACATATCTGTAATTTGCGAAACGGCGCACTTCTGACCTTTTGGCTCAAAGTCTTTATTTATAAATCATCACTGCATCGAGTTGTATCTACGAATTGTGTTTACGAATCGGAAGAAATAAGTTATATATCGCTAGAGTCTTCGAAGAGCTGGTTTCGCAAAATACAGTACGGGTTTACTCGTTTCGTTTCGTTTCATTTCGTTTCGCAAAATACAGTAAGCCGTGTTTATTGCAATAAATACTATCGGTCAAAAAATAGTTTTTAAATGAATCATTCGATTTGGAATGATGATACACATGGTGTTTTACCCTTTCCACCAAGAGTCAGGCTTTGACTTAATTTTATATGGTTGTAACTTCTTTGGATAAAACTCTTGTATATTAAAATTCAAATGTAAGCTATCAAGCAGCATTTTCATGTTATACCGTTTGTTTTCAATTATGCAAATTGAAATTCAAAGATTTCTACTCGACTTTAACTTAAAACTCTTGGGAGTGAGGGGCATAATTACAGTTAAATAATTGATTTTTGAATTAAAATCTTGTTGTAACTGTAACAATAAATTGTAATGAAATTATCCTAAACTGCAGACTAAGCAGCTGTTTGTCAATTTTCGCTAGGCTCGCAACTTACCAAACGTGACTAAAATAATCCTGAAACCTTTAGTTCACAGACAGATTTATTACATTGTAAAGCGTAAGCTTAAGAAACTGTGGAATGCAAATGACCGATTGGATTCTAAGTTTTGATCACGTACCGAATACCGCAATTTGTACTCACCACAAACTTAAAAATCGTACCTTTATAGATGGCCGCTCGACCCTTGTACCGGCCAAATTATCGACGTGTGAACTGTGGTCCCTTCTTTTAACTCCATGACGCCAATGACTTACTTTTCATTTATAACACCCACGCTGTTCTCGTTTTCCCACTGAACAACGATAAAACCCATCTTTAGTGATATTAATTCAGCAAAACAGTCGAGCGCACGAACGATCAACCGATGAGAATGTACATTCAGAGATGAGCGCCAAATGGTATTTTCTTTGTTTCGGATCACGAGTATGATCACGTGGGTATTTTGGGAATTGTCATTGGCTAGTAAAGAGAATCCGCTGGCTTGCCCAATTGCAGTCTCAAGAGAAGCGCACAACTTTGTTCTGACTTCTCGGAACTGCTCGCAGACCTTGGACTACAGATTAGCCTTGGATCCATGTTTTGACGATGATATAAATAATGATGTGAACTCGCTCTATGCATAAAAAATCGAGAAGGATCGAACGTACTATAAATACACGATTTGTGGCCAAAAGTTATGTGGGTTTTTTACCACGCTTTTAAATGGAGCCAGACCTTCTTTATTGTGAAGAGAAAATAAGAAAGCATTTGGAGTGCTGGTCCACCTACCACTGGACTCTGGGGAAAGAAAATCATTCACGATTGCGTCAAATTGTATATCTATGAGGTTTTTTCCTATAAAAATACCAGTAAAAGCTACTTTCAGGTGTTTGGGATTTTCATTAAAAAAAAAAAACAACAACAAAGAAAAATATGAAAAAAAAACAAAAAACAGAAAAAAAACCAATAAAGACAAAATTGACATGCAATCCATTTACCCCATGGAATGTCAGTGTACCCTCCAAACACGTACTGTCCTGCTTTTACGATGGTGACTGTGTTACGTTTACCATCACAATTACTGTGGAAGGTGCTGACGTCCCAGCCATGAGTGGAGGCGCGGTAACACAGCAGCCACTGAGGATGACTTCCGACTGCGGGCGTTAGAAACTGATTCAGGTGACTTTGATAAAACACGTTGTCCCTTAGTATGCTTGATCTCCACCTAAAGCCTGTGAGAGAAGGAGATAGTTCTGATTGCAATAGACTAGGTACCATTAGATTATCAGAATGTATCATTATCTATTTGCATTTAGTTTATTCTATTCCCACCCCCCCCCCCCCCAATCCTGTGATAGTGATGAAACAGAGAATTAACTCTGAAGCGTAAATCAAGGTGCTAAGGGAAACCCATGAAAAACCACTGAGTGTTAGCCCTGGTAAAGGGTAATGGGGAACCACACGAAGTAAAGAGAAAATTCTTATGACCTCGGTGGGAATCGTTTGTATGTTCTCAGTGTTCTTAGTGCTACGCGGTACAGCATTTATATAACAGAAGGAGGATTGGGTTCCAATGGCGCCAATGTAGGGTGTAACGGGCAAGTTCGATCTTTAATGAAGAGATATTCAGTAATTTCCAAAATGACTCATACCTCTACTATAAGTTAAAGTTGTAACTGCACTAACCCAACCAAGCTTGTTGGAGGCTCTGCACTGATATTGACCAACATCGTGAGGTTTGAAACTTGCGATAGTCAGTGTACCATTGATGACAGCGGATCGACCTTCCGGTAATTTCAAAAAACCTCTTGACCAAATAATAGCTGGAGGTGGAAAACCAAATGCTTTACAAGAGACAGAGGCTGTAGAAGAGTCCATCACCTCAATAACTCTTTTAGGAATCTCGATGAGTCGCGGAGACACTAGACGAAACGAAAGAGGGAAAAATTAGAGAAAAATAGGACGATAAAAAAATACATTTCAAGTCATTTCATGAAATTTTGGCGACAAAGCGGGTAGTTCTACGACGAGCTAACTGATATCACGTAAAACAGTCGCAACAATCCTACTCGTGCCTTCATGTTAAGAAAACCGGGTTTAGTTCAGTGATTAAGTCTTTTTCGCGTAATTCGGAAACACTTTTAAAAGTTGTGAATGACTATAAATGCAGAATCGTGAAGTTAAACGTTTAAACACAGTTTTATCAGACAAGTTTTTAGAAGTTCATCATATCAAAGCAGATAAGGAACCTCTACGCTGAAAAAGAGACCCTTAATTCTTTACAAAATGACGGAGGCTGATTTCTAGACTACTGAAAACAGCGGAGTGAGGGAATTTCATCGCACCTTGCGGCATTAAAACTACCCTGGCCAGAATATTACTCCCCCACAAAGCACCAACTTTGACTATTGAAATAAATGAACAGCAAAAAACGTAAACGAAACTTGCAAGCGGAGCTGCAAATAAGCCGACCGAAGGCCATCGTGCGTTCCCGTTCAATGTTTAATTCCGCTTTATTCCTGACTAGATGAAGGAGGTTCATAACCACTGATACCGAAAACTGCTTAGTAAGGGAATTTCATCGCCAAGGGTTGCCGGTATCGTTTTTTGGGGTTAATACAAAAATCTGTATATCAAACTGCTAACCTTCCACATAAAGTTTCACCATCTTCTGAGCTTTTCCTAAGACACTTGTAGCTGTGCACATATAACTCCCTGAGTCATTATAACCTGCAGTCCTGACATGAAGTGCAGTATCGGGACCGTCTGTTGTCACCAGTTCAGCACCATTTATTTTTCTCCAGGAGACTTTAGGCTTCGGATGACCACTCGCTGAGCAATGAAAGTTGGCGGTCTGGTTCTCGGTGACTGTGAGTGAGACAGGAGATACATTTACGTCTGGAGCAGATAAGGACTGGCCTGGTTCACCTTTGGGTCCCGGATGTCCAGGAACCCCTTTGTCACCTTGAGAGGAAAGAAACAGACAGGTAGCACGCGCCTTATTTGAAGCGTAGGTGAACGGCTTACAACTGTCAGATCAAAATCATCTGTCGCAATAAAGATTGGCTCTGGAAACAGGAGAAAGCCTGCCCACCCTTTCCGATGCCTTCATATTTTACTGAGTACTAGAGTTTTATTTGAAAATTAACCACAACATTATCTATTCCACAGCTTAAACGTATATATACTGTAGTAAATATTTGTAGTTTTTTCAATCTTACAATTGTCCTTATAAAACCAAACTACCTTTCCACTCATCTTTTCCCATCATTAAGAAGAAGGAACGAAAGAAACAGAGCGGGAATAACTCTTGATTTCTACCTTTTTCTCCTTTCATTCCAGGATTCCCAACATCTCCTTTCATTCCTTGTTTTCCAGATTTGCCAGGTGGTCCCATAAATCCTTTCGTTCCCGTTTTTCCCTTAGTTCCTTTTGGACCCCGTCTACCGCGATTTCCCGGAGTTCCTTTTGGTCCTCGAGGGCCTGCCAAACAGACTTTACCGGGGGAGAGGCAGTAGGTCCCTATGGACTCAGTCACAATAGAAGTCACGTACTTCTTGAATCCATTGTCGGCTTCTGCTTGATTAACGGAGTCGCTCTCATTGGAAGTTAAGCTGCGACGAACTATGTTGACTTTGTGTTCCATACCTTAAAAAATTGCAAGAGTTAATGACTTTTGGAAATTTCAGGGAAGGTCTTTCCCCGCCTTTTTTTTTTTTTTTTTTTAATTATTTATTTCGACTCGGATAATGAACAAAGGGCCTCTTGCTTTTCATGACTGAAAAAAGGAAGCACGTTTTATCGCCACATTTTAGTTCCTGATTGATCCTTTCCGGCAGAAGACGCGTCGGTAAAAAGCCATTGGTGCATTCTAAAGAATTTATTAAAAGACAAGTGCAATCTAACAAATCTGACTCAAATTGATTCAATGGGTCAAGTTACTGAAGCAAGGTCAAATCTGCGTAAAAGGAGAAGCCTCACGCCTCCCGCTAAGAGCGAATTTGTCGGGCTCCACGATTAGTGAAAACGTAGAGAGTTTCAAAATACCCTTCGAGAATAGAGGAAACCTATATGAGGGTTTTGAGAAACGTATCTCTGGAGTTATTACTTCAGGAGAGAAGTATACTCTGAAACAGAGAAAATACCGCGCGCACAGAAGAAAATATTGCCTTTTGTAACACAATGTCATTCGGCTTTGCCAAACCTCAAGAACATACAGGTGGAGAATTATGACACCTCAAAACTGACCCTTATTATCACATCGCAAAGGAAAGTCTTCAAAAGATATCTTAATAAGAGCTAAACTTAGTGGGTAGAAGATTTAAAAGCGCTGGCGAATGGTAGGAGAAGCACAGGCCTATCAACACCTTTCAACGGTCGACTGCCTTTTGCTTTCCGGCTTTCCGGCGTGTCGCCCCCACGGCAGGTGGAGGTTTTCATGGATCAAATGACTCTTTTCATTGCTCTAATTAAACTGTCCTTCATTCAATGATCAAGATAGAAGATTTGCCGCATAGCAATCGCTTTTATATTTTCCTTCACTAAGGAAAGTAGATTTAAAACACGATTGATAAATGCCCTTGCAGTAGTAACGTTATGTAACGCAACACACTAAACACAACAGAGGGCCTTGTCGTTCCGCAAAAGGGTCTTATAAACACTATCACTTACAATGCATAAAACATTTGTACTGTTGGAGCGCGTTTGGACGCGTTTGTTCAGAGCTGTTAAATAAGATTCAAAGTGGCCATACAAATCTTTGAAAGGCTTCAAACTACGACGTACAACGAATTTGACCTGCTCGAAAACCGGTTTCAACTTACACGCTAACTGTGCTTCCGTTTGTCCTTGAGAACGATATAATACGTGACAAATACGCGCGAAAAATACTTCTACACATTCAGAATGTATCAAATTATATTTACCAATAGTGAAAGGAAAAAGAAACGGCTTAACTTTTACGGAATACTCAGTCAAACTCAACTCCTTTCTACCGCTTTTACCACCATATTGGTGCCACAATGCAGTGCAATCGAAGTATCCACACCGCCTGGGTTAAGAGATGTTTTGTTTAAATCCCTTTCGACGGAGGACGGTCGGAGAAAAGCCACTGGTTTAAAGATAAATTCAATACCCAGCTGTGACTTGTTTCACTGAAACGAGTCAAATTTCTGATCCAAGGTCAAATCTATGTTGCCCACACTTCCCTTCGGATAATATATCACATTGGCAAAAAAGAAATATTCTACGGCTGTTCTTTGGCTGATTAGCATCAAAATATCATACATCACAAAAACTTGTTTGGACAGATTCTCCAAGTCCATCAAAACGAATTTGCCTGGTAAAATGTGCTTGATTTATATGTTCACATGCTGTTTCTTGACGCTTAAAACGGTCACAGCTGAATACACCCGGCTAGCTTTCGTATGGTTACAGCATAACCATGCTAACCAACCTGCCGAACTGACGCTTACTGTCGAGTTCAAGAGACGCACAGTTGTTTACAAAATTTTCTTCTTAATGACCTACCTTTGGATACGTCTGAGTCTGTTGGAAGGACTTGGCGAACAACCCTTAAAGAATCTAGAGAATCTCCCATTTCTTGAATTTTCTGCGTAAATTTTGAATCCAGAATTTTCATGTTTGTCTCCGTTCTTACAAAGAGAGCAACCGTCATCATGATGGCTGCAACAGACAGCAACGACGAAGCCTTTTGAATATGATCACTACGTTTTTCACTGGATGGAATTTTCGTTTGGTGTGCGTCGATATCCATCGTATTTTCCCTGCGTGCCTTGCTCTAGACAATCGTCTAGGTTATACCAAGTTAGGAGAGCGTGAGTTATTGTTGAACGAGATGCGATATATATATATCTAGCGGTAGTCAATTCTAACGTCGGTCTATGGTTTTTTAAAAGCATTCAGCAAGGCTCGATGTTCCTCTCGTTTTTCGTGTTTCTTTCCTGTTGATAACGAAACCTTAGAAGTTAAAGGCGACCTTTTCACGTGACGCTGCTTGTCATCAGTTCTTTGTCACAGCGGAGTACGTAACGGTTCATGTGAACGGAAGTTTCCAGAGCTGAAAATACTGAATATATTTTTCCGCGATCTTTTTTTCATAACTAGACTTGGTTTTCAAGCCATTCACTGCTCAGTCTTGCACTTAGTGCTCAACGAAAAATTGCGCATATCAACCTATAAGAGTCTCGTGAACACCAGTCAGACTACTCATTGCAATTTTAAATTGTGGCGATATTTAAAGCGGATACAGATTCTAATAATGGCCCAATGATGTATCCCACTCCCGGGGAAAGAACAGTCGGGAATTCGAATCTGTACACATTTAATCAGTTTCCGATTTTGCAAATTACAGCGAGCCTAACTAGGCTCATGCAAGATTTAAAAAGACTTGATCGAGTCAAACATCGTAGGTCGTGGCCTTATCGAGTAAGTTTGCAGTAAAGAAGATGCGGCATTAACAAAGAGTGAAAAAGAACCACTCATCATGCTCCTGCGATGTGTTTTGGTCTCTGAGAATCGTTGTTAAATTGGATAAGAAGACTCTATATAACGGGGTGTAAAAGCAAGAAAGAGATAGGATAAAACCATAGCAAAGAAAAAAAAAGTTAAAAACAAGTAAAGGATACAGAATATCGAAACGGAGATCAAATTATGGTCTTGGGGGAAAACAAAATAAAGAAAACAATGCACCGAGACTCCAATCAGTCAACAAGATGCAACTGCTGTGGGACGGTGAAGAGGAAAGGTTAAAGAGTCCGTAGGGGAGCGGAATATTTAATATGTGTTTAGTTTGGGCAACAGAAATTTAAGAATTAGGGCCAAACAGAAAAAACAAACAAAGAAACAAAACCATGACGGATGACAAACTTACTGAAAAAGTGAACGAAACAACTATGTAATTGAGTTTGCAAGGCAATTGAATTGACGATTTTTTTAATAGATCGTACACTTAGCTCACGCGGCATTTTTCATTAACAGAAAGGATTCACAAGTTTAGCTCGATGATGGCACAGATTATTAGTCATATCTATTAAGTTCTCTATGCTTACAGTTTAGTAGATAACTGACATACGTATGAGTAATGAAAATAGGATGTAAATATACTCGACAACAATCAAGTACTGTTTGCATTCTACTTGTCAAAATACAAAGAGTCTGTTGAGCGAGTAAATGGTTCAGTTTTGTCTTCAGTCTTCCAAGACTACTTATCCCAGATAAAACACCTCCCAGTCGTCAGGTGTGAAGGGGTGACTACCAGCCAGCAAGGTTTGCTTGTTTTGTACACCACTTGGAACGGAATAAACATTGTTATCATCCAAAATTGGCTTGGGAATTACGATTACTATTGGCATTGTTCGCGATATAAATATCATGACCAGTAACAAATAGTGGACCGTAACTCGAATACCTGTACATTGCCCTATATAGCTTTTTTGCCACGCTTTTAAATGGAGCCAGTCCTTCTTTATTGTGGAGAGAAAATAAGAAAGCATTTGGAGTGCTGGTCCACCCACCACTGGACTCTGGGGAAAAAAATCATTCACGATTGCGTCAAATTGTATATCTATGAGGTTTTTTCCTATAAAAATACCAGTAAAAGCTACTTTCAGGTGTTTGGGATATTCTTTATTTAAAAAAAAAAAAAGCAACATCAAAGAAAAATATGAAAAAAAAAAAAAAAAAAAAAAACCAATAAAGACAAAATTGACATGCAATCCACTTACCCCATGGAATGTCGGTGTACCGTCCAAACACGTAGTGTCCTGCTTTCACGATGGTGACTGTGAAACCATCACAATAGACAACATTCGTATTCCCCGACGGTCCTGGAACGAGTAGGCCCTGAGCATGAATGCGAGGCTGATGCGGGGAAAAAGTTGAAGAGACTTGTAGTGTTTATGTAGTGATTTCTACGATTTCGCGTAAAAATGCCGAAACATCATTGTTATGCCTACAACTGTACCAACAGCGAGGCTAAGAAAATAACTCAATCAAATACCCCGAAGTTGCAAATGTTACTTTCCACTGTTGCCAACAAATGACGAAAACAAACAGTGCGCTCCTGCCTCCTGGGATAAGTGAACGGGAAAGACGTCGAAGGTGGATCGCAGCATGCCGGCTGGAAAGCCTAAATGTCACAAGGCATACTCGTATATGCTCTTAACACTTTGTAGGAGGGTTAGGACCAACAAAGGGAAACCCTGTTCCTACGATATTTGATTTTCCCAAACATCTCCAACCAAAAGAAGTGAAACAACGCCAGGATCCGGAGACGAAACGTTTGAAGAATGCTTCCACGACAAACAGAATTCAGAAGGCAACTAAACCTAACCAATTGAAGGTTAGAAACCATCTGGATTTCTGGATTTGGGATTAAACCATCTCATGTAACCAACCCGGCTTCGCATTCACAACATCACTTATAGACTCACAGTGGTCGGTCAATTCGACAGCGAGTTCGTGGGCTTTTTCCGTCAGTTAGACTAATTCTTCCTTCTTTTAGTTGGAGACAGATATTCCTCGAGCCCGCAGGTATTTTTTAAGCCGTCGGGGAATACGAATATTGTCTATTACTGTGGAAGGTGCTGACCGCCCAGCCATGAGTGGAGGCGCGGTAACACAGCAGCCACTGAGGATGACTTCCGACTGCGGGCGTTAGAAACTGATTCAGGTGACTTTGATAAAACACGTTGTCTCTTAGTATGCTTGATCTCCACCTAAAGTCTGTGAGAGAGGGAGATAGTTCTGATTGCAATAGACTAGGTACCATTAGATTATCAGAATGTATAATCATCTATTTGCAACAAGTTAATTCTCCTTGCACCCCCCCCCCCACCCCTGCCCCTACCTCCTTCGTATTTGTCCACAGTTCAGGAAAAATACAAAATTATTCATGAGCCGGAATGCTGAAACACAACTATGATAGTAAGGGATGAGTTGCAATGGCGCAAATGTAGGGTGTAACGGGCAAGTACGTACGAACGTTAATAAAGAGATATTTAGTAAATTCCAAAATGACTCATACCTCTACTATAGGTTAAAGTTGTAACTGCACTAACCCAACCAAGCTTGTTGGAGGCTCTGCACAGATATTGACCAACATCGTGAGGTTTGAAACTTGCGATAGTCAGTATACCATTGATGACAGTGGATCGACCTTCCGGTAATTTCGCAAAACCTCTTGACCAAATGCTTTACACGAGACAGAGGCTGTAGAAGACTCCATCACTTCTGTAACTATTTTAGGAATCTCGATGAATTGCGGAGAGACTAGACGAAACGAAAGAAGGAAAAATTAGAGGAAAAAAAGACGAGAAAAAATACATTTCCTGTTATTTTATAAATTTTTGGTGACCATGAAGTATCGAGTAACAGCGTGTTTTTTTCATTTATTTTTTTTGGCAAAACTGAATAAGTAGTGGATAAAAAAGCGAAACGGAACTGATATGCTGTGCAGATTAACACTTTATCGAATTTTTATTCCAAATTGGTGAATCTTTATTTTATGCTTCACTTCGACTCAGCCTGAGTCGAATATCCATTGTTAGGTGTGTTGCTGTGAGTTAAAAATCCTACCATGCGAAACTTAATTCTCAAGAGGATATTCTTGTAAGTTCTGTGACAAGTTGCGTGACATTAGAGCACGCGCTCGCCTGTTGCGTAATGCTGTTGGTTGTAAATGTGTATCGACTGAATGATAAACCTCTCGTAAAGCTCGAACTCGTTTTCTTCCTCTTACAAGTTCCAGTACGAAAAAGAGAAAAGAAGGCAACGCGAGTGCTGATTTTTGACTGGTAAACTTAAGGCGTAAGATGTAGTCTTCATCATTTCAGTAATTCATTATTCTTTGGTATGAACTGCTACAAGCTCCAGATTTGTGCTGCATTCTAGTTGTGCTCGAAAGGGCGATATACATTATTAAAGCTTACCCTCATCGCAAACGATGTTTCCCTCTGTTGAGTTCTGTGGATTATCGAAAAAGAAAAGGCCACAAAATAATTAAGTATTAGAGGGGTGTCGAGAGTCAGTTTAAAGTTATGAGGTTCGTCTTTCCCGTCAAGAAGACAATTAAGGACAATCAAAAAATAGGTTAAAACTATCATTTTCGATGCGTTAGAACTCTGCACTACACTTTGAGTACCCATGTGAAAGTTGACAGGTCGAGCTATTCTGTGACGGGCTAAAAGTACAAGTCCCTGTAGATGTCTGTGCAAGACTGCCATTCAAAAAAGGTGAAAAAACGCGAGGATAAATGAATTCAAAATTCCTTTACCATCCTTACGCAAGTGGACCTATGCACCTAAGCACCCAATTGCAGCTATTGATTGACCTGTATTAACGTCTGGCTTTTTAAGGTTTTTGTTTGTTGTTGCTGTTGTTGTTTTTTTATTTCTTTTGTGTGTGTGTGTGTGTGTGTGTGTGTGTATGTGTGTGTGTGTGTGTGTGTGTGTGTGTGTGTGTGTGTGTGTGTGTGTGTGTGCGCGCGCGCGCGCGTTGGTTTGTGCGTGTGTGTTAAGGTCGGCACACACGAGGGGACAAGTCCCTGCGCCTAGTCCGTGCGACTAGTCCCGGCGACAAGTCTTTGAAGGGTTTATACGAGGGGACCGGTAGCAGGGACTAGTCCCTTAAGGCGTTCACACGAGGGCACTCAATTGCACACGAACATAGGAAAATTAAGAGGCAAAAGATGTTTCTTAGTCTGGGGCATCACACGAAAACAATGAAAATTTGGTAACTTTTCATTGTAGCACTATGAAACATCAACGCAAACGAACTACACTTATTCAGTCGGATTATTCATGCTTTAACGTGTTCCGTTTTTTTTTATTTTTTTTTATTTTTAACAGACACAGAGTCAAATAGGGTAAAAATTCCATCAAAACGGCTCCAAACATCTTTATATGTTTACAAAACTAGAAATAGCTTTTTTATTCTTCACTAGTAGAAATCTAGAATTCAGGGAAAATTCATAGAAACTGCAATGTTTACAAATCATACTGACCCATGATTGGCTTATTTACCGTTTAGTCGCAGGGACTGGTCGCACAAACAGTTTACACGAAGGGATAAACATTTGTTTCGTGCGACCAGTCGCAGGGACTAAATTTTCATTGTTTTCGTGTCACGCCCCAGACTGAGAAAAATCTTTTGCCTCTTAATTTTCCTTTGTTCTTGCGCAATTGAGTGCCCGCGTGTGAACGCCTTAAGGGACTAGTCCCTGCTACCGGTCCCCTCGTGTAAACCCTTCAAAGACTTGTCGCTGGGACTAGTCGCATGGACTTGTCGCAGGGACTAGTCCCCTCGTGTGTGCCGACCTCAATAAACCTTATATCACGAAACCCGCGTGTCTCTAGTGAAACGGGACCAAAGCTCTGCGTGACTTTGCGCTAGTTTGCTGCCGAGATTGACAGGAGACAAATAAATAACTGCTAATGTGGGATAAATTGACCACAATAGTGACGCTATTATTTCACCCGACATGAATACAATACTTTATTCAACAGTAGAAAATCAAAATTACAAAAATATCTCTCAAAAGGGGGTATCTAGAGGTCAACCCTATATAAAAGACTCCCCGAAATAAAGAAATGAAAAGGCAACCAAAAACATTGTATACAGGTAATTAAAAACTATTTACCATCTTCTCAATCAATCATCGTGTAAATCCTTAATCTGTTACGAAATAAAGTCAATGAACCTGCGTGTAAAATATCTTTAGGTAAATTATTCCACATATTAATATATCCGTACAAAGAAAGAAAATTTGTAGCAATTTAGAATAGCTACTTTTACGTAAATCTTATAATCTTGGTTGGCTCTAGTTGGATTGTACATTAAGTAAGTTCGAAAATAAGAAAACATTGATATAATAAACATCACGCAATCTCTTAGCAAAGGTGAGGTTAGATATCAGCCACCGCAACAAAAATGTGGCAACCCCACCAAGACGAGGGTCAGACGAAAGCAGAGCTTGGAGATCACCGGTGACAAACCTAATGAACGTTGACGATGCGAGCCCATGATTGATCAACGTTAAGTTCAACAAGAAAGCGATATAGCAGTACGTGTAAATGATATAAACGGTGGCGGGCACAGCCTGTGAAACATACAAACAATTAAAGCAGTCTGGAAAGCACATCATTATCCAGACCGAGGAAAAATTAAAGACAACGTAACCGAATGAAATGTCCATAGTCGTTAAGCAATCATAACAATGAAAGCCGAGGATGAAACGACAGCCCAATGCCTGACTCAATTCATCCCGGACGCAACCTAGTAACAACTGTCAGCATGTCGAGCGGGAAAGGATAAATTATTCTATTGAAAAACGAAGAGGTGAACTAGCACCCCAACTCGCAGCCCATGACTGACTTAAGCCGCCGACCTGCGTTACTAGGAATTGAGAGCAGTACAATTAATAAACAACGCTAAGGCGAATGCACCGCTGGCAAGAAATGGGAAAGACTAGCAGCCCACGTCTGGACTACTAACCTAACCCTAACCCATAGCCCATTCATCCCCAAATACAAAAGTTAGTGGGCATGTAAAGTGCCCGACTTGATGTAGAGTTTGAACGTTCGATAAAGCGGTGTGACAATTTGTTCCTTTGTAGCTAAAACAGATTAAATTCCTCATTTCTCGCTATTGATCACTCACTGCTGGTATGAGTGATGTTCTTTATTTAAAACCGATCTATAAGTTGTGATATTATTATAAACCTTGTAGCCGTGTTATAACCATGCTGTTCAGTTTTGCCGGCGTTCGTTTCACTGGCGTTTCCGTCATTATTTAAAATCTAGTTTTGAACTCATGTTTTACTTGTATTATGTTATTTTCATATTCTTATCAACGAAAGGGTTACATCTGTCTTTCTTTTTGTCAAGCCTTCTTTTTTTATTTTTTTTATCTAGCTTTTGCCACGCTTTGTTTGCTGTATGAGTATGTTGTTAGGAAACCTAAAAAAGTGTGGACTTGCTACATCGGCGTTTTTTCAAGAGGTTGATATAAATGTAAAAGACGGAGACAGAATACTTACGCTTTGACGTCCATTCGATTCAGCACAGACGTTTCTACATTTACGGCACAAGGATGGTCTATCCGCAGCTCTTTGGATGCGCACAAGTTCCGCTCCATTTTTGGTCTATTTGGGCGACGATGCATCAACTGGTTGGTAGAGAATGTACGCGATAATCAAGAGGAGACGGAGAATTTGGAATCCATAAATCTTGTTCAACTGCTATCAAACGTGAATCTAATCTATGCAGAGAATAGCACGTGAAGCCAAGTGAGCCTAGCGTGAGAATTAAGTTGAATGAGAGGCGAAACAGGAGAACATGCCAATTTTTGTTCGCTCTAGACTCCATCTTTGAAACCTTTCCTTTCTGAAACAGATGTAAGAACTTTAAGGGCTGACAAACAACGTCTTGAAACATTAATATTAACTGACTCGTGTCACGTCGGGTCTCAGGAAAACAGGATGGTCTAAACTGGAGGCATTAAGACCTGCACCATCATAGTCATTAAAGTTTCAGCGAAATTATCAGTGTTCATTTTACCAGTAGACAAAAGAGATTGCAGGATCATGAGTGACTTCTGCAACATTTAGTGAGTTTTTGGTAAAATAGAAAAACTATAACGAGGGTCCTTTGTGTCACATATTTTACAAGTCCACAATGAATCAGTCCAACACCACAGGACACTTAAAAAATTTAGGAGCGGATGTCGGATCAATTGCGTTACCTGTCACACATTATCTTGAAACTGTCACCCAGAGGTCCCTTGACGTCAGTAATGCTTATAGTGCAAAGATAACCTTTGAATTCCTTTAAGAGTTCCTGACATTTTCATATGTTCCTTTCGCCTTTCCACCGTGTCTGTTGTTGTTGTTTCGCACTCTTTTTTGACTGACGTACCTCGACTCCGGGTTAGCCATGCCAAACGCGGAGGAGTATACCATGCCCAAAATAGGAAACCTTTTCTCTGTTTTTTTCTTATTACGCGTGAATAGTGTAGTAAGGATTGCTCTCTTGATTTGTGCTAGTCTTCCAGGGCAATAGTTATGAAAACTATAGGGTGGAAATTGTATGAGACAGCAACACGTACACATGGTGTAATAAGGTAATGGGGAGCTTTAGCAACGACGACGGCGACGGTAACGAAAACGTCGTGTCAAAATCTAACTTTTCATTATTGTAACTATTTCGAGATTATTCCGATGTGTTTCACTTGGAAAATGCTGGCGAACTATTCAAGAACTATATCACTACGAACGGCGTTAAAGTAAGGAAAAAGAAAGAAAAATTTAAACGTCATGCGCTCACGTTCTCGAGAAAACCTCAAATTTGGTTATTTCACGTTGTTGTTTGGCCGAGAACGGCAAAGAAATGTACCAAAATGTTAAAAGCACGTGCAGAGCGATTGTTTTTGCTCATCAAGCCTATTGTTTTCTCCCTTTCTCGTTGCCATCGCCGTCGTCGTTGCTAAAGCTCCCTAATAAGGTAATAAGGGGAAAGAAAAAATGACTGTGGTAGCAACACATGATGTAATAAGGTAATGACGTAATTAGGGGAAAGAAAAAAATTAATGTGGCAGCACGTGACATGGTATAATAAGGTGATAAAGTAATTAGGGGAAAGAAAAAGTAAATGTGGCAACAAAGTTGTGTCCGGACCGGCTCACGTGACCCATCCGGCCCCAACACACGGCAACTTTCAGTTTGGTTTTTAGGGGTAGCTGTGCGCTGTTCGGGTTCATGTAATAATATTATTACGCCGGGCTGGCGCGCGCTATGAAGCGGAACAATCATTGTCCACAAATATTGCGTCTGTGAACGTGTGTTTCTTAGAGAAGACTGGAACTGAGTAAAATGCCTGTCGAAAAATGCCTCCGAGCGGTCCTTGGGTTAGTCCGAAGGCGCCAAAACTCAAATTTGCTGAAAGTAAACAAGTTTGCCCGTCATTTTGATACCAAACATACAATACTTTCTTCGATTTTCGCGTAAAAAGAGACAGCAGAGGAAATACTAAAAGGGAAGGTAAGGTTTTCTTGTCATTTGTATGGTATTTTTGGCCCGGATAGTCTTTTAAATATTTCGTCTTATCCGAGAAATTTTGTTACGAAGAGAAACTTCAAAGCCTTGACTAGAACTCTGTGATTTTTGTTTTCCTAATTTTGCATTCTTTTCTTAGTTTTTAATGAGTTAATATTTAGGATGCCGCCCAAAAAGAACACGCGCTTTAACTTGGCTCAATACATGAAAGTTCGGAAGGTTGCAAGAGAGAAAGTTGTGAAAATCGTAAGCTACAGGTAGAATACAAAAAAGTCAACGAGCCCAGGAAAAGGCGAGATAACATATTTAATTCGTCATTTTAACGTAAATTAGCAGTGGTGCTTTGAGAATGTCTTATATTTCGAATATTAGAGAATTTTGTATCAAGGTGTTTTAGGCAAGTGGTGGAAGTGCGAGTACAAGGAGGCTTGTATTTCAATTTTGACAAGGTAGGAAATTAAAAATAATAATAATAATGATAATAATTTTAATTATAAACTGGGTAATGGTTTGTGCATCCCCCTGTACCTCCCTACACAAATATTTGTTAACACCCCCCAGCTTTTTTATCTGTTTGAACTTTATATGAACTTTAAAAATTAACCAATCAGTGCATAAGAAATGACATGTTTAATTGATGCTTTCAGTTGGCCGCAGTAAGGGAACGATGCAAGGACATAACAAATAAGTTAGAAAATATTACTGTGAGTATACTCTTGATTCCTCATTGTGGTTGTTTTACCGGTACCGGTAATTGTGTAGCAAAAAATTGCTGAGCACAACTTCTGACTGTAGATTTTCATTAGTTAGTGGATAGATACAATTTTATGCCAATTTTTGATAAAAACATTAATGGAAACATATTCAATTTTGTAAGAAGAAAAAATATTTTTAGAAGTTGAGTTTTGGTGGACTGGCCACTTAACACTGAGCCAGTACCAGAATGACAGCCAGTACCAGGCTTCTATGCCAGTGCCTGGACAAGAAACCTGAGTGTGTGCCTGTGTTCATTTGGTCAGTCAGAAGACTGTCATAAATGATGGTGTCTCTAAACTATAAACATCAAAATATCAAATGTAAGATATGGTGAGATACAATTGTTGTGTTCAGATCTATAATGTTTACAATTTTGGTCTCATTAAACCACTTCTTGTTTTAATAAATGTGTTACTACCCAGTGTCTAATCAGTTAGTGCTATTTTTAGACACATGAGGGACAGGTATCTCAGGCACGAACAAGAAGCCCTACTGCACTTGCTGATGGACGATCAACAATGGGACCTAGAATTTCAAGGAAAAGGAGGCATGAGACCATTGAAGCTGCTGCCAGAATTCATGGAAGCACAAATGAACATTCTTCACCCACTTTTGAGGGATTGTTTGACACTTTGCAGAAAAGATGCAAACTGGATACTCTCACAAGTTATGTGACAGGGAACAAGCAGTTGACTGATAGAGTAGTTTCTAAAGAATATAAGAAAAATGTTTTAAAATTTGAAAAGTCAGATGACAACATTATACGAAGTATTGCAACATATTATGCAAGTGGTGTAATGGGCAAACGAAAATACAAAAGTGTTAGACTGGTGCTTTCAATGAAATCAAATGAAAGTAAACCAGGGAAAAGAACAAGCATTTCAATTTGTGAAGGCTGTAAAGTACCAAAGCTTCTCACTTATAGTAACCTTGTGGAACAGTTAAAAAAGATTGATATTGGAACTGTTCATGAAATTGACCTAGACTATGTAGAGGGCTTAGACTGAAAACCCAGTGAATGGTGTATATAGAGACTTAAGACAATACCTTCCAATGCTTGCCAAATTTTATCTCTCTAAGAATATAAAAGAAAGCTTGAAAGGCTTTACAGAATCAACAGGCACTTTTCAAACTGCTCTTGGTGGTGATTGATGCCCATTTGGCAAGAATGACAGCGCATGTTCTTTCTTGGTCAGTTTCCTCAATGTTGGAAGAAGGCTGGGATCAAGTTATGATAACTTCCTAATTTTTGGTGCCAACTGTGATGAAAGTTCTCCTGTTACAAAGAAATATGTGAGGTCATTATTACCACAAATTGCAGAGTTAGAAAGAACCGAGTATGAATTTGAAGGTATTAAATTTGGGTTTAAGCTGGAGGAATTGCCAAATGACATGAAGATGTTTGCCATGTTGGCAGGTGAATTGACTATTAGTGCTATTTCTCACCCTTTGCAAATGTTTCATTAGCTGATTGTAGGGATGTGAAGGGTACATTTGGAACTGACTGGTCAAACAAGTGGAAGCCATGGAATTACCAGCAAAGAGTAAATGTTGTCAACAAGGTTGAAGCATTTAAAAAAAGAGTAACACTTGAAAAAATTTCTGCGAAGACAAAGAGATCTAAAATCACAGATTTCATTGCCAAACAAAGTAGTAGACAAGAATTTTTGCCTCTATTACGTTCTTATATTGATAAAGCTCATTTGGATAACCCCTTCATCTGAAGAACAATGCTTGGCAGTACTTTTTTAAAGCAGTTTTGACAGAAGCTGTAAGAAAGTCTAAGCTGCCAGCTGATTGTAAAAAGTTTTCAGAGGTCCCACCTGATAGCCCTTTTGCACGAGTAATTACAGCTTTACAAACAGAAGTAAAGACCAGGCGCCTTGCAAACAAGACAAAACAATGGTTCAATGAAACTCAAGGGTCTGGAGCTGATTTGCATTATAAATTTACTGGAAAAGATTCCCGTTGTTTTTGTCATAATTTCATGAGATTAATCAAGTGGCTTAGTTTTGAAAAGGACTCCAAGTAAGAACGTCAAACAGTTCTTGCTTTAGCTTACTTAGGTGTGAGGCTGAGAGACTGTGTTTCTCTCTTTAATAGATTCGAGATAACATTAGACCAGATTGATCAGCTTTCTATTGCCTGCTATGAGTATTTTAAAGTAAATTCATTGTTCTTGTCAAGGTCTGTAAATCCTACTGTCTGGACATTGGGTCACATTGTCCCCACTCATTGTCGTCAAATGCTTGAAAAGTATGGGCAGGGGTTGGGAATGGTAACAATGGAAGGGCGAGAAGCAAAGCATGTGTTTCTGAAAAAATTAAGTGAAAATACAACATATCAAAACAGATGGGTTGAAATATTTAGACATGAATATGTGATGCTGATTTGGCTGCCTCAGCATGGTTTTCAGCTGCCAGAATCTGCATGCAAAAATGTAGCCTACATCCCAGAAAGGGTATTCAGTGATCCATCTTATTGTTATTGTGGTCTGTGAAAAGCATGTCCTGAGGATGCTAAGTGCTGTTTTTGTGGGGATGCAATCATGAAATTTATTGAGCATAGTGTTAAGGATGGAAAGATTGCTCCACAGCTTTTGTAATTAATGCTATATCTGTACACGTCTGACTCAAAAAAAAAATTTTTTTCAGTAATCTGGATCAATTTTTATGATTTTGGGTACAGTTTGAAAACAAATTCTAATTAATTCTGTATGTGTTCTTTTTCAGCTAAATTCTCTGGATGTTGTGCCATTTAATAACAAATATTTTCTACTGTTAAGTTATCTTAAAATTCTACTCGGTTTAGGTCAAGGCTGTTTCAAAGTCACAACTTATGCAAAGGAGTTATGCAAATTTCATGCAATTTGTTTCCGTGATTTTATCAGACATGTATTTTAGGAAAGAAAGTAGTTTTTTCTGTAAAGCTTACTTTGTCCTCTTCTAAATGAGATATAGTACAACTCAATATTGTAAATACCTGTCTAGAAAAAAAAAAGAAAAAAGATTGTTATTAAGTGTAATTTAAAGATATCGAGTAATATGGCAATTGAGAAATTGATTGTCTCCAGCCAGTCTTTAATCTTGGATCACGTCCCTATCTTAGCTGTACTTACAACAGACTCGGTCGATCATATGCATCGTTCACGACCATTTTAAAGAACTCAGCTCAAACTATGATGTTGTCCTAAAGAGTAAATAAAGACAACTTAGTCATATTTATCTAAAGTTAAAAATGGAAGTTTACCGGCGATTTTTAGTCTTCTTTTTATAAGATTCCGTAATCGAATCAAGTGTCTCTATACTGAGATCGGAATCTAGTTCTTCGCACACTGTTGATATATCAGTTGTGTGGAATAGAATCTAGAACATCTTAGGAAAATGTTGAACTCTCTATCTCTTTCAAGAATATAGTCTTTGAAAGTTTATGGGAATATTTTCGTTTCTCACATCTAAATTAGGCAACCGTGAACTTTGAAAAACCGACAAACCTCATGAATTTTACCCATTATGCATAAGTCAAAATTTACGAACTACAGTCCCTTCAACCTTTTTTATATTGAAATATTTAGAACAAAAGCAGACGAAACCGCCCTCTTTCTTAAAAAAAAAAAAAAAAAACATGGGGTTCTTGAGACTAATTTTAAAAGGTCTGTGTGTCAGCAAATCAAGCCAAAGGATACATTGAATTAAAGTATAATTTTTACTAGCATTAATGATGGAGTCAGGACGACGATGGTGATTCAACCAAGATAGAAAACCTCCACCTCGTCAGGTGTGAAATAGTTAGTCCCAGTCAGAATTCTTCTTCCTTTCTTTGCCCCACTTGGGACTGAATAAGAATAGCCAAGGCATGCAAAGGATTCTACATTACTGTTTGCATTATCTGCGATTAATATGTCGTGGTTATAATTAGTCATAAACCTACTGTAAACACCCCCAAAAATTGGACCATAACGTGAATGGCTGTAGACAGCACTTGTAGGCCTAGTCACTAGGCTCTTGAAAGGTGCTAGTCCTTCTTGATTTCGGAGAGAAAATATGAAAGCCTTGGAAGTACTGCGGTAGCCACCACCAGACTCTGAAGAATAAGATGAAATAAACATATTATTATAACTCAAGTCCCTTCAGCCAAAGAAAAAACAACAACAACAACAATAACAACAGCTTCTCTTGTCACATAGCCTTCCTTAGGATACATCTTATGTTTCGGTGCGCCCTAATGCTAATGGTGGGGGCCTTCTTAGGTTTGACCCAGATCTGACCAAATTTCTGAAGTTTAAAATTCGCAATGTGATTATGACGAGAAGCCCCCCTTTTTACACACGAATAAGGTGTGTAGAATGAACGAAATCCGAACCATTTTTTTTTTCAAATAGCTTTAAGTACAATTCGTTTTCATCTTCCTCTTTTGATGCTGGAACTTGAGAAATCTATGCAAAGAAATTAATAAGAGAAGGGAAAAATGCTCACACACCCAGAGAAACTCATTTTCCGTCATGATTACTGTGGATTTAAATTTCATCACAGAGCGCACTTGATACCCAATTAATTAACTGGAATGGCCTTGAGGGATTTTACTATTCGCCGCTGAATTACAGAGGCTGACGATCGAAATCTCAGCTTACGAAACTCTTTTCGGTGGTCAATAGGCCATTGTCGAATTACTATTGGCCTCTTTTTTAAGCGAGTCGTGTTGCTCGTCCGATCATCAGTCACATGCACATAAAACTCACTTTCATACGAATGGTTGGGCATCGGGCCTCAGGCCTCGTTTTGAAAAAGAGGCCAAAAGGTAATTTGGAAATGGCCTATTTAAAGATAAATTTAACTTGTTATATCCCCCCCCCCCCATCACCACTGACACAGCACCACAGTTTCTTTAGAACGTTACTCCCTTGCTATACATTGATATTCCAAAGGGAAGAGTTAGCCGTACCTGGGTGCTAATAAGAAAGAAGAATAGAGACTTAACAAACCATGTCAGTCCTTTGTTGTTACTTTACTTTAAGCGAAAGGTTTCTTATAATAAAGCAGAGGTATTCACTTTCTCCATGAATTTATAACACCATAAACACACCTTTATGTCCGTCAAGCTAGAGTTAAAGCAAATATGATAAAAAGATATTCCTTTACCCCACGGAATGTCGGTGTATCCTCCAAACACGTACAGTCCTACTTTTATGATAGTGACAGTGTTCCGCTTCCCGTCACATCTGCTGTGGAAGGTACTGGCCCCCCAGCCGTGAGAGGAGGCGCGGTAACACAGCAGCCACTGAGGATGACTTTCAACGGCAGGTTTCAAAAACTGATTTAGGTGACTTTGATAGAACAAATTGCCCGCTAATATCGACGATGCCTTCCATTTAATATCGACGATGCGTTACATTTAGACAAAAACAGAAGCGATAACATAAGCGACAACAAACGCGTGGTTGACTTGGATCCTTCACTATAGCGATAAAAAATTGAACTGTTCCTCACTTCACTGAGATGGTATTAAAAGTGAATGTGAGTCTCGTTTTCGTGGCACTCACCCAAATCATGAAATCGTGATGGTACATACTTGAAACAAATTCAATTTAAAATTGTCAAAACATTTGGTTTTCTGACGTGGTGGAACATAATGTAAGGTTGTCAGAACGCTGACAGATCCAAGCTTGTTGCTGGCTTTACACTGATACGTACCACCGTCTAGAGGACCAAAGCTGGAGATATTAAGGGTACCACTCGTAGTAATGGTGGTCCGGTCTTGGGGTAACGGGACAAATCCGCTTGACCAAACTATAGTTGGTGGCGGAAAACCAATAGCAAGGCAAGGAAAAGATGCAGCTGAGTTTGCCAGGACTCCTGTAAGCCTATCGGGAGTATGGATGAATCGTGGGCGAACTAGAATTCGGAAAAAAAAACTAAATGACCGAGATGATAAACTAACGAGACATGAGTGATGTGGAACGAAGTGTCACCTTCAACAGTAAATTTCACCGCCTTCTGAGCTTTTCCGAGGACACTTGTGGCCATGCAAACGTAGCTTCCTGAATCATTATACTTGGCATTTTTAATCTGCAACCTAGTATCGTGACTGTTCATATTGATTTGTCCTGCACCACTCATTTTCTTCCATGTTACTGTTGGTTTTGGATTACCATAGGCTGAGCAGTAGAACGTGGCGGTCTGGTTCTCAGTGATTGTAAGCGAGGCAGGAGATACATTTATGTTCGGAGCAGCTATGGACTGGCCTGGTTCACCTTTAGGTCCTGGAAGTCCAGGGAGTCCTTTGTCGCCTTAAAGGGATATAAATGAATAAAGGCTGATAGTTTCTAAAGAAACTGTTTGGGGCTGCGTCGGTGGGGGTATCGAAATAATTTGAATATATCAACAAAGTTGAAATGGTAAATTGGCCACCGTTACGATTATAAAAGCTGACGTTTCGAGCGTTAGCCCTTCGTCGGAGCGAATAGAGGAATTGTGGGTTGTGTGTGCTTTTAAAGGCAGAAAATGGAGCTACGTTATTGGTGGGAACATGGCAACGAGAGAAAGACGAATAAATTAGTGGAATGAAAAGCGTTCGTTGATACCTGTGGGATTTAGACTGCCGGTTTGAAAGATGAGGTTTTGTTGCGGTTATGAATTGAATTCATAACCGCAATCGATTCTTTTCACCCGGCTCTGAAATATACCTGGGAAATTTCTGACAATTCTTTATCCTTCTTAGACATCAAAGTTTCAATTGAAGGCAACGGTTTATGCACTAGTGTGTATTACAAACCTACAGACTCGCATAATTACTTTTATTCGTCTTCGCATCCATCTCACGTTAAGAATTCCATTCCTTTTTCTCAGTTTCTAAGACTTCGTCGTTTATGTAGTGATGACTCTGATTTCCACCACAAATCAGAGTCAATGTACCAGTTTTTCGATAAACGAGGTTACCCTGATTCTGTCGTCCAAGTGGGTTACCACCGCGCCCAACTTATTGATCGACATTCAGCATTACAAACATCACAAACGGAAGATTGCGACCGCATTCCATTCACTCTCACGTTTCACCCTCACAACCACTCAGTTAAATCCATCATTCTTAAAAACTTTAAATTACTTCAAAACGATCCAGAGACAAGCACTATCTTTTCGCAGCCTCCGCTCATTTCATTCAAACGCGACAAAAACATAGGCAATTGTTTGGTCAGAAGTTCTTTTCAGACTAATGACTAACCAGGCACTTTTAAATGCGCTCGTGCACGATGTGTCCTTTCATTCACAACACTGAGAAAATATCGGGGCCCAAACGATCCATTAAGATCACCGATCACTTCACGTGCACCTCCGCCAATGTAATCTATGGTATAACTTGCACTTATTGCAAAAAGATTTACATTGGCGAAACAGGTAGAAGACTAGGTGACCGATTCCGAGAACACCTTCGCGACGTGGAGAGGAATGACAAGGACACATCGAAACCAGTCGCTAGACATTTTAATTGACCTAATCATTCTAAGCAACATATGGCAATCTGCGGTCTTTCCTTACACTTAGATAGCACGGAAAGCCGTAAAACTCTTGAACAAAAGCTCATCTTTCAAACCGGCAGTCTAAATCCCACAGGTATCAACGAACGCTTTTCATTCCACTAATTTATTCGTGTTTTTCTCTTTGCCATGTTCCCACCAATAAGGTAGCTCCATTTTCTGCCTTTAAAAGCACACACAACCCACAATTTCTCTATTCGCTCCGACAAAGGGCCAACGCTCGAAACGTCAGCTTTTATAATCGTAACGGTGGCCAATTTACCATTTCAACTTTGTTGATACGTTCAAATTATTAAAGGAATATAGACAGACACGTAACAAAGCCTTAACTGAAGTGTAGGGGAATGTCTAACAAGTGTCGGATGAAAATCATCTGGTGTAATAAAGATTGGCTCTGGAAACAGGAGGAAGCCTCCTCACCCTTGCAGATTGCTTTTCATTTTACACTGAATGATAAAGTAGTACTCGGCAATTAACCTACAGATTAAACTTTGAATTCTGTTATGATTTGGGTTTGGCACATTCAAGAGATCTACGTTCAAGAGATCTATATGATCTTTTGAATGTGGTTACAAACCTAAAGTAATTTTCCGCTTCTCTCGTTCCTAAGGATGATGAATATAAAGAAAAAGTGGGAATAGATTTATACCTTTTTCTCCTTTCATTCCAGGATTCCCAACATCTCCATTCGTTCCTTGTTTTCCAGATTTTCCAGGTGGTCCCATAAATCCTTTCGTTCCCGTTTTTCCCTTAGTTCCTTTTGGACCCCGTCTACCGCGATTTCCCAGAGTTCCTTTTGGTCCCCGAGGCCCTGCCACACAGACTTTACCGGGGAAGAGGCAGTAGGTCCCTATGGACCCAGTAACAATAGAGGTCACGTACTTCCTGAATGCAGCGTCGGATTCTCCTCGATTAACTGCGTCACTCCGGTTGGCAGTTAGGCTGCGACGAACAATTTTGACGTCGTGCTTCGTACCTAAAGAAAACTGCAACGGTTAATGGTTTTTTGAAAATGTGTGTAGGAATTATTTCCCCATTTTTAACATCGATTACATATGATTTAAGATGTGCAAAGCGCTTTCTACTTCAGCATCATGACTGAAGAAAGAAAGTTACGTTTTGTTGCCAGGTAAGGAGGGGAGGGGGGAATTGGGGTTTGCGGTTTTGCGATTTTGGCTATTTTTTTCGGTTTTGTTATTCATGTTTTGCGAATTTTTCGTTTTCAGTATTTGGTTTTCGGTTTTTGACAGGTAGTCGAATTTGTTATCCAATGCGCTTTTTCGGTTTCTCTGATTGGAGTTCCGCTTTCTCTTCGATCTGAGCAGCATTTATACCCCTCTGCTAGCTGCTGATCTCGAATAGCTACGAAACCTATGTTGCTCCACTTGTAACCACAGTATCAGATCGATTGTGAATTTGACAACTGAGATGTGCAAATTTATGGGTTTAGACGGTTTTGCATGCGGTTTTCGGTTTTCATCGAATCCGGTCTTTTGCGCCTTTGCGGTTTCTGATTAAATATTTTACTGGTTCAGAGCAGGCGGTGGGCGCACTCTGATTGCGTTGCATCATGGTCGTAAAACAAAAATTGAGCCATTTGCATCTTGACGCGTTGGAGTGAACATCTTTGGTGGCAGCGAGATACGGCGTGAATATACGTGGATTTTAATGGGAATTCACTGTCTGTTGCCATTCCTTCGAAAGATAAAACGTTTGACGAGCCTGCGCGAGTCCTGTCATTCCTCCGTAACGAATTCGTTCTTAGGAGACAACTGACGTTCTTTAGAAAGATTCGAAACCGTAACGTGTCTAAGAATCTCGACACAAATGGCAACAGTTACACTCACGACTGATGGCGGGATAAGTAATTTCAAAGTTAGTAATTATATTCTTAGACGCGAGTTATTCTATAGAAAAATTCACTGCCTGACGAGTGAATTCCACGTTAAATTTCACGCGAAAAACCGATATCGCACGAATCGCGAAGCGATGAGTGCGATATCGATTTTTCAAGTGAAATTTAACGTGGAATTCACGAGTCAGGTAGTGAATTTTTCTTGAATCGCATAACAGAATAAAAATAAGAAAACAAGAAATTAAAACGGCAATGTTATTGTTTGTTTTTATTCCGTACGCGCGCCCTTAAAGTCAACTGTCAGAGCTGTCATTGTTAAGGGAATGGAAAGCAAGGTAAGTCGCTCAAGACTGAACCGTCGACAATTTTAATTGTACCTCGTGAATTTTTCTTTCATCACATAGCTAAAGCCACCATATCACTTGGCGAAACCAGATGTTTTGTATTTTTGTGCGCCACGCCAGTGCGCAAACAATGGAAACCCTTTCAAAGTCAGGTGTCAATATCTTGCGAATAGAGGGAACAAGATATTTTTACAATGAAAACCACTTTTATTTCAAACTCGTGGAGAAAGCGGTGCCTCACATTTTACAATCTTCAGTAAAAAAACTAAAAGTACTTAATACGGAGTTATTTAAGACAGAGATTTGCCTGCTACCACTCCACTTGGCAGAATGTGGCGTCGACAATCAACAACTGAATGGTCAAATTCCTCAAGCGAAATGAAAATTTCAAACGTTCCGGTATCAAAACAAGATCTACAAAAAACCGGTGAGTGCTTTACAGTTGTAAAAAAAAAGTATATTCAAAATATAATGATTAAGACTGGAATTTCTCGGTAAACTCTGGCGAAAAACAGTTCAGTTAAAAGTCACAATTTTAACTGTTTTTCTTTCATCGCAGGGAGTCGCTCGTTGGTGTCAATGCTGGACTGAAAGTTTATGGAAATATTTACTGGAGAATTATTAAAAGTTACTCAAGTAAACATTCCGCCAACTGCTCCTGCCATCAGGTAACTAGAACGACTGGCATTGCTGTCAAGGTCACTAGTGGCTGCTGTGTTGCTTGGCGTGGCTGAGCTATTGAGAACAATCTCCCGTAAAGCATGACTTGAATAGCCGTTGGTAGTTGTCGTGCTTGGCGTGGGTTGAAACCGGCCAACTTATTCGACATTCGCCGCTGTTTTTCCAGAGGATTATGGCTGTATCTGGATATGGATTCCGGATTGGAGTGGCCAGTGAGCTCTGATATCTCCACCGGATCGAAATCGAGCGCTTGGATGACAGTTTTGCGACCACTCGAATTTGTGAATTTGTCGTCTAGTGTTTTTTGAAACCATGTTGTATCTAAAAGAGGCCAGTTCGTCGTCTGTATAGGCTACAATGGTTTGGATTTCGGGAAAAGACGCTTGACCCTTTTCGGCATTGATACCTGTTTTGGTTTTCTTTCGTAACGCTTGTTTGGTTTTCCTCGGCGAGAACTGTCGTTTGGCTTTCTTCCCTCGTCTCTAACATTTTGATTTTTTGCTATGCGTTTTCTCGTACTTTTGAGCGTGAGTGGTTTCCTCCAATTTTCTAAAAATTTCAATTTCAATTCAAAGTTTGGAAGACATTCTTTTTCTATAAATTTGTTCATATTTGTTCATATTTTCGTAGCACTAGTTGTATTTACGTTCGTAACAATAATTTTTGCTCGCGACTCACGTCAGGTATATCGCTTTATGCGTTAGTGCGATTCCACGCTAAATACCCTCTCTTCCGGTTGACGTATTGACCAATCAGAGCGCGTGTTTACTTTAAGCTATGCGATTCTATAGAAAAATTCACTGCCTGAAGAGTGAATTCCACGTTAAATTTCACGCGAAAAACCGATATCGCACGAATCGCGAAGCGATGAGTGCGATATCAATTTTTCAAGTGAAATTTAACGTGGAATTCACGAGTCAGGTAGTGAATTTTTCTTGAATCGCATAACAGAATAAAAATAAGAAAACAAGAAATTAAAACGACAATGTTATTGTTTGTTTTTATTCCGTTAGCGCGCCCTTAAGAAAGCCATTTTAAAGTCAACTGTCAGAGCTGTCATTGTTAAGGGAATGGAAAGCAAGGTAAGTCGCTCACGTTTGAACCGTCGACAATTTTAATTGTACCTCGAGAATTTTTCTTGCATCACATAGCTAAAGCCACCAAATCACTTGGCGAAACCAGATGTTTTGTATTTTTGTGCGCCAAGCCAGTGCGCAAACAATGGAACCCTTTCAAAGTCAGGTGTCAATATCTAGCAAATAGAGGGAACAAGATATTTTTAGAATGAAAACCACTTTTATTTCAAACTCGTGGAGGAAGCGGTGCCTCACATTTTACAATCTTCAGTAAAAAACCTTAAAGTACACAATACGGAGTTATTTAAGACAGAGATTTGCCTGCTACCACTCCCCTTGGCAGAATGTGGCGCCGACAATCAACAACTGAATGGTCAAATTCCTCAAGCGAAATGAAAATTTCAAGCGTTCCGGTATCAAAGCAAGATCTACAAAAAAACCGGTAAGTGCTTTACAGTTGTAAAAAAAGTGTATTCAAAATATAATGATTAAGACTGGAATTTCTCGGTAAACTCTGGCGAAAAACAGTTCAGTTAAAAGTCACAACTTTAACTGTTTTTCTTTCATCGCAGGGAGTCGCTCGTTGGTGTCAATGCTGTACTGAAAGTTTATGGAAATATTTACTGGAGAATTATTAAAAGTTACTCAAGTAAACATTCCGCCAACTGCTCCTGCCATCAGGTAACTAGAACGACTGGCATTGCTGTCAAGGTCACTAGTAGCTGCTGTGTTGCTTGGCGTGGCTGAGCTATTGAGAACAATCTCCCGTAAAGCATGACTTGAATAGCCGTTGGTAGTTGTCGTGCTTGGCGTGGGTTGAAACCGGCCAACTTGTTCGACATTCGCCGCTGTTTTTCCAGAGGATTATGGCTGTATCTGGATATGGATTCCGGATTGGAGTGGCCAGTGAGCTCTGATATCTCCACTGGATCGAAATCATCACTGAGCGCTTGGATGACAGTTTTGCGACCACTCGAATTCGTGAATTTGCCGTCTAGTGTTTTTTGAAACCACGTTGTATCTAAAAGAGGCCAGTTCGTCGTCTGTATAGGCTACAATGGTTCGGATTTCGGGACTGAGATGCTTGACCCTTTTCGGCATTGATACCTGTTTTGGTTTTCTTTCGTAACGCTTGTTTGGTTTTCCTCGGCGAGAACTGTCGTTTGGCTTTCTTCCCTCGTCTCTAACATTTTGATTTTTTGCTATGCGTTTTCTCGTACTTTTGAGCGTGAGTGGTTTCCTCCAATTTTCTAAAAATTTCAATTTCAATTCAAAATTTGGGAGACATTCGTTTTCTATAAATTTGTTCATATTTGTTCATATTTTCGTAGCACTAGTTGTATTTACGTTCGTAACAATAATTTTTGCTCGCGACTCACGTCAGCTATATCGCTTTATGCGTTAGGGTGATTCCACGCTAAATACCCTCTCTTCCGGTTGACGTATTGACCAATCAGAGCGCGTGTTTACTTTAAGCTATGCGATTCAACTATGAATAGACCCTTGACATGCACACGCATATTAGAGAGACAGAGACCTTGTACTATACGAACTTTTTCCACCGAGCATAAATACAATGTTTGTAAAAGAAGCCTCACGCCTCCTAAGAGCGAATTTGTCGAGCTCCACGTTTAGTGAAAGGAGTTTCAAAATACCCTTCGAGAACAGAGGAAACCTATATGAGGGTTTTGAGAAACGTATCTCTGAAGTTATTACTTCAGGAGAGAAGTATACTCTGAAACAGAGAAAATACCGCGCGCACAGAAGAAAATATTGCCTTTTGTAACACAACCTCATTCGGCTTTGCCAAACCTCAAGAACATACAGGTGGAGAATTATGACACCTCAAAACTGACCCTTATTATCACATCGCAAAGGAAATTCATCAAAAGATATCTTAATAAGAGCTCAACTTTGTGGGTAGAAGATTTAAAAGCGCTTGCGAATCGTAGGAGACGCACTGGCCTATCAACACCTTTCAACGGTCGACTGCCTTTTGCTTTCCGGCTTTCTGGCGTGTCGCCTCACGCAAGGTGGAGGTTTTCATGGATCAAGTGACTCTTTTCATTGCTCTAATTAAACTGTCCTTCATTCAATGATCAAGATAGAAGATTTACCGCATAACACTCGCTTTTATATTTTCCTTCACTGAGGAAGGTAGATTTACTACACGATTGATAAATGCCCTTGCAGTAGTAACGCTATGTAACGCAACGCTCTAAACACAACAGAGGGCCTTGTCGTCCCAAAAAAGGGTTTTATAAACACTATCACTTAAAATGCATAAAACATTTGTACTGTTGGAGCGCGTTTGAGCGTGTTTGGTCAGAGCTGTTAAATAAGGATCAAAGTGGCCATACAAATCTTTGAAAGGCTTCAAACTACGACGTACAACGAATTTGACATGCTCGAAAACTGGTTTCAACTTACATGCTAACTGTGCTTGCGTTTGTCTTTGAGAACGATATAATACGTGACAAATACGCACGGAAAATACTTCTACACATTCAGAATATATCAAATTATATTTACCAATAGTGAAAGGAAAAAGAAACGGCCTAACTATTACGGAATACTCAGTCAAACTCAACCCATTTCTACCCCTTTTACCACCATATTGCTGCCACAATGAAATGCAATCGAAGTGTGCACACCGCCTGGGTTCAGAGATGTTTTGCTTAAATCCCTTTCGACGGAGGACGGTTTAAAGATAAATTCAATACGCAGCTGTGACTTGTTTCGCTGAAACGAGTCAAGTTTCTGATCCAAGGTCAAATCTATGTTGCCCACACTTCCCTTCGGACATAGTTAGAGGGGAACCCTTTAACAACTAGCCTCTAACTATGCTTCGGATAATATATCACATTGGTAAAAAAAATATTCTACGGCTGTTCTTTGGCTGATTAGCATCAAAATATCATACATCACAAAAACTTGTTTGGACAGATTCTCCAAGTCCATCAAAACGAATTTGTCTAGTAAAATGTGCTTGGTTTATATGTTCACACGCTGCTTGTTGACGCTTAAAACGGTCACAGCTGAATACTCCCGGCTAGCTTTTGTGTGGTTACAGCATAACCACGCTAACCAACCTGCCTAACTGACGCTTACTGTCGAGTTCAAGAGACGCACAGTTGTTTACAAAATTTTCTTCTTAATGACCTACCTTTGGATACGTCTGAGTCTGTTGGAAGGACTTGGCGAACAACCCTTAAAGAATCTAGAGAATCTCCTATTTCTTGAATTTTCTGCGAAAATTTTGAATCCAGCATTTTCGTGTTTGTCTCCGTTATAAAGAGAGCAACCGTCATCATGATGGCTGCAACAGACAGCAACGATGAAGCCTTTTGAAAATGATCACTACGTTTTTCACTGGATGGAATTTTCGTTTGGCGTGCGTCGATATCCATCGTATTTTCCCTGCGTGCCTTGCTCTAGACAATCGTCTAGGTTATACCAAGTTAGGAGAGCGTGAGTTATTGTTGAACGAGATGCGATATATATATCTAGCGGTAATCAATTCTGACGTCGGTCTGTGGTTTTTTAAAAGCATTCAGCAAGGCTCGATGTTCCTCTCGTTTTTCGTGTTTCTTTCCTGTTGATAACGAAACCTTAGAAGTTAAAGGCGACCTTTTCACGTGACGCTGTTTGTCATCACTTCTTTGTCACAGCGGAGTACGTAACGGTTCATGTGTACGGAAGTTTCCAGAGCTGAAAATACTGAATATATTTTTCCGCGATCTTTTTTTCATAACTAGACTTGGTTTTCAAGTCATTCACTGCTCAGTCTTGCACTTAGTACTCAACGAAAAATATCGCATATCAACCTATAAGAGTCTCGTGAACACCAGTCAGACTACTCATTGCAATTTTAAATTGTGGCGATATTTACAGCGGATACAGATTCTAATAATGGCCCGATGATGTATCACACTCCTGGGGAAAGAACAGTCGGGAATTCGAATCTGTACACATTTAATCAGTTTCCGATTTTGCAAGTTACAGCGAGCCTAACTAGGCTCATGCAAGATTTAAAAAGACTTGATCGAGTCAAACATCGTAGGTCGTGGCCTTATCGAGTAAGTTTGCACTAAAGAAAGATGCGGCATTAACAAAGAGTGAAAAAGAACCACTCATCATGCTCCTGCGATGTGTTTTGGTCTCTGAGAATCGTTGTTAAATTGGATAAGAAGACTCTATGTAACGGGGTGTAAAAGCAAGAAAGAGATAGGATAAAACCATAGCAAAGAAAAAAAAAAAAATTAAAAACAAGTAAAGGATACAGAATATCGAAACGGAGATCAAATTATGGTCTTGGGGGAAAACAAAATAAAGAAAACAATGCACCGAGACTCCAATCAGTCAACAAGATGCAACTGCTGTGGGACGGTGAAGAGGAAAGGTTAAAGAGTCCGTAGGGGAGCGGAATATTTATTATGTGTTTAGTTTGGGCAACAGAAATTTAAGAATTAGGGCAAAACAGAAAAAACAAACAAAGAAACAAAACCAAGACGGATGACAAACTTACTGAAAAAGTGAACGAAACAACTATGTAATTGAGTTTGCAAGGCAATTGAACCGACGATTTTTTAATAGATCGTACACTTAGCCCACGCGGCATTTTTCATTAACAGAAAGGATTCACAAGTTTAGCTCGATGATGGCACAGATTATTAGTCATATCTATTAAGTTCTCTATGCTCACAGTTTAGTAGATAACTGACATACGTATGAGTAATGAAAATAGGATGTAAATATACTCGATAACAATCAAGTACTGTTCGTATTCTACTTGTCAAAATACAAAGAGTCTGTTGAGCGAGTAAATGGTTCAGTTTTGTCTTCAGTCTTCCAAGACCACTTATCCCAGATAAAACACTTCCCAGTCGTCAGGTGTGAAGGGGTGACTACCAGCCAGCAAGGTTTGCTTGTTTTGTACACCACTTGGAACGGAATAAACATTGTTATAACCAAAATTGGCTTGGGAATTACGATTACTATTGGCATTGTTCGCGATATAAATATCATGACCAGTAACAAATAGTGGACCGTAACTCGAATACCTGTACATTGCCCTATATGGCTTTTTTGCCACGCTTATGGAGCCAGTCCTTCTTTATTGTGGAGAGAAAATAAGAAAGCATTTGGAGTGCTGGTCCACCCACCACTGGACTCTGGGGAAAAAAAATCATTCACGATTGCGTCAAATTGTATATCTATGAGGTTTTTTCCTATAAAAATACCAGTAAAAGCTACTTTCAGGTGTTTGGGATTTTCATTTAAAAAAAAAAAAGCAGCAACAAAGAAAAATATGAGGAAAAAAAATAAAAAAAAAAACCAATAAAGACAAAATTGACATGCAATCCACTTACCCCATGGAATGTCGGTGTAGCCTCCAAACACGTAGTGTCCTGCTTTCACGATGGTGACTGTGTTACATTTACCATCACAATAGACAACATTCGTATTCCCCGACGGTCCTGGAACGAGTAGGCCCTGAGCATGAATGCGAGGCTGATGCGGGGAAAAAGTTGAAGAGACTTCTAGTGTTTATGTAGTGATTTCTTCGATTTCGCGTAAAAATGCTGAAACATCATTGTCATACCTACAACTGTACCAACAGCGAGGCTAAGAAAATAACTCAATCAAATACCCCGTAGTTGCAAATGTTAATTTCCACTGTTGCCAACAAATGACGAAAACAAACAGTGCGCTCCTGCCTCCTGGGATAAGTGAACAGGAAAGACGTCGAAGGTGAATCGCAGCATTCCGGCTGGAAAGCCTAAATGTCACAAGGCATACTCGTATATGCTCTTAACACTTTATAGGAGGGTTAGGACCAACAAAGGGAAACCCTGTTCCTACGATATGTGATTTTCCTAAACATCTCCAACCAAAAGAAGTGAAACAACGCCAGGATCCGGAGACGAAACGTTTGAAGAATACTTCCACGACAAACAGAATTCAGAAGGCAACTAAACCTAACCAATCGAAGGTTAGAAACCATCTGGATTTCTGGATTTGGGATTAAACCATCTCATGTAACCAACCCGGCTTCGCATTCACAACATCACTTATGGACTCACAGTGGTCGGTCAATTCGAGAGCAAGTTCGTGGGCTTTTTCCGTCAGTTAGACTAATTCTTCCTTCTTTTAGTTGGAGACAGATATTCCTCGAGCCTGCAGGTATTTTTTAAGCCGTCGGGGAATACGAATATTGTCTATTACTGTGGAAGGTGCTAACCGCCCAGCCATGAGTGGAGGCGCGGTAACACAGCAGCCACTAAGGATGACTTCCGACTGCGGGCGTTAGAAACTGATTCAGGTGACTTTGATAAAACACGTTGTCTTTTAGTATGCTTGATCTCCACCTAAAGTCTGTGAGAGAGGGAGATAGTTCTGATTGCAATAGACTAGGTACCATTAGATTATCAGAATGTATAGTCATCTATTTGCAACAAGTTAATTCTCCTCTGCGTGACTTTGCGCTAGTTTGCTGCCGAGATTGACAGGAGACAAATAAATAACTGCTAATGTGGGATAAATTGACCACAATAGTGACGCTATTTTTTCACCCGACATGAATACAATACTTTATTCAACAGTAGAAAATCAAAATTACAAAAATATCTCTCAAAAGGGGGTATCTAGAGGTCAACCCTATATAAAAGACTCCCCGAAATAAAGAAATGAAAAGGCAACCAAAAACATTGTATACAGGTAATTAAAAACTATTTACCATCTTCTCAATCAATCATCGTGTAAATCCTTAATCTGTTACGAAATAAAGTCAATGAACCTGCGTGTAAAATATCTTTAGGTAAATTATTCCACATATTAATATATCCGTACAAAGAAAGAAAATTTGTAGCAATTTAGAATAGCTACTTTTACGTAAATCTGATAATCTTGGTTGGCTCTAGTTGGATTGTACATTAAGTAAGTTCGAAAATAAGAAAACATTGATATAATAAACATCACGCAATCTCTTAGCAAAGGTGAGGTTAGATATCGGCCACCGCAACAAAAATGTGGCAACCCCACTAAGACGAGGGTCAGACGAAAGCAGAGCTTGGAGATCACCGGTGACAAACCTAATGAACGTTGACGATGCTAGCCCATGATTGATCAACGTTACGTTCAACAAGAAAGCGATATAGCAGTACGTGTAAATGATATAAACGGTGGCGGGCACAGCCTGTGAAACATACAAACAATTAAAGCAGTCTGGAAAGCACATCATTATCCAGACCGAGGAAAAATTAAAGACAACGTAACCGAATGAAATGTCCATAGTCGTTAAGCAATCATAATAATGAAAGCCGAGGATGAAACGACAGCCCAATGCCTGACTCAATTCATCCCGGACGCAATCTAGTAACAACTGTCAGCATGTCGAGTGGGAAAGGATAAATTATTCTATTGAAAAACGAAGAGGCGAACTAGCACCCCAACTCGCAGCCCATGACTGACTTAAGCCGCCGACCTGCGTTACTAGGAATTGAGAGCAGTACAATTAATAAACAACGCTAAGGCGAATGCACCGCTGGCAAGAAATGGGAAAGACTAGCAGCCCATGTCTGGACTACTAACCTAACCCTAACCCATAGCCCATTCATCCCCAAATACAAAAGTTAGTGGGCATGTAAAGTGCCCGACCTGATGTAGAGTTTGAACGTTCGATAAAGCGGTGTGACAATTTGTTCCGTTGTAGCTAAAACAGATTAAATTCCTCATTTCTCGCTATTGATCACTCACTGCTGGTATGAGTGATGTTCTTTATTTAAAACCGATCTATAAGTGGTGATATTATTATAAACCTTATAGCCATGTTATAACCATGCTGTTCAGTTTTGCCGGCGTTCGTTTCACTGGCGTTTCCGTCATTATTTAAAATCTAGTTTTGAACTCATGTTTTACTTGTATCATGTTATTTTCATATTCTTATCAACGAAAGGGTTACATCTGTCTTTCTTTTTGTCAAGCCTTCTTTTTTTATTTTTTTTTTATCTAGCTTTTGCCACGCTTTGTTTGCTGTATGAGTATGTTGTTAGGAAACCTAAAAAAGTGTGGACTTGCTACATCGGCGTTTCTTCTAGAGGTTGATATAAATGTAAAAGACGGAGACAGAATACTTACGCTTTGACGTCCATTCGATTCAGCACAGACGTTTCTACATTTACGGCACAAGGATGGTCTATCCGCAGCTCTTTGGATGCGCACAAGTTCCGCTCCATTTTCGATCCACTTGGACGACGATGCATCAACTGGTTGGCAGAGAATGCACGCGATAATCAAGAGGAGACGGAGAATTTGGAATCCATAAATCTTGTTCAAGTGCTATCAAACGTGAATCTAATCTATGCAGAGAATAGCACGTGAAGCCAAGTGAGCCTAGCGTGAGAATTAAGTTGAATGAGAGGCGAAACAGGAGAACATGCCAATTTTTGTTCGCTTTAGACTCCATCTTTGAAACCTTTTCTTTCTGAAACAGATGTAAGAACTTTAAGGGCTGACAAACAACGTCTTGAAACATTAATATTAACTGACTCCTGTCACGTCGGGTCTCAGGCAAACAGGATGGTCTAAACTGAAGGTATTTTTAACGTAGGTGTGACATTTAAATGCCTTTTTATATATTAAGACCTGCACCATCGTAGCCATTAAAGTTTCAGCGAAATTATCAGTGTTCATTTTACCAGTACACAAACGAGATTGCAGGATCATGAGTGACTTCTGCAACATTTAGTGAGTTTTTAGTAAAATAGAAAAACTATAACGAGGGTCCTTTGTGTCACATATTTTACAAGTCCACAATGAATCAGTCCAACACCACAGGACACTTAAAAAATTTAGGAGCGGATGTCGGATCAATTGCGTTACCTGTCACACATTATCTTGAAACTGTCACCCAGAGGTCCCTTGACGTCAGTAATGCTTATAGTGCAAAGATAACCTTTGAATTCCTTTAAGAGTTCCTGACATTTTCGTATGTTCCTTTCGCCTTTCCATTGTGACTGTTGTTGTTGTTTTGCACTCTTTTTTCGACTGACGTACCTCGACTCCGGGTTAGCCATGCCAAACGCGGAGGAGTATACCATGCCCAAAATAGGAAACCTTTTCTCTGTTTTTTCTTATTACGCGTGAATAGTGTAGTAAGGATTTCTCTCTTCATTTGTGCCAGTCTTCCAGGGCAATAGTTATGAAAACTATAGGGTGAAAATTGTATGAGACAGCAACACGTACACATGGTGTAATAAGGTAATAATGTAATGAGGGGAAAGAAAAAATGACTGTGGTAACAACACATGGTGTAATAAGGTAATGACGTAATTAGGGGAAAGAAAAAAAATTAATGTGGCAGCAACACATGGTATAATAAGGTGATAAACTAAGAAGGGGAAAGAAAAAGTGAATGTGGCAATAAAGTTGTGTCCGGACCGGCTCACGTGACCCATCCGGCCCCGACACACGGCAACTTTCAGTTTGGTTTTTAGGGGGGGTTGTGCGCTGTTCGGGTTCATGTAATAATATTATTTAACTTCTCTTCCTTTGGTGGTTTTCGTCTGTACAAATACAAAATGATATGATTTAGACAACCATTTGGACTTATCTCGAATAGGGATCATTTAAGGCGTAGCAGTATGTTTTCTTTTTTCTGAGTTTTCTGTAGATTTCCTCCAAAACGAATCCTTACCACGGTGCGAGAAGGCAAACCAGCGCAACTGACGAACTGTAGAATCAACACGCAAGAAGAGTTTTACTAGTGTTTGCATGTCCGGAGTGGGTCGTGTCTTTCAAGTGGCGCCTTTTAACAACTTTTTTTAATATGAACTGGTGAGTAGCGGTTCTACAAACAGTCGTTTTGAAACTTCTTTATTCTTCGACGCGTCCCGTCTAACTGTCGTAGACTTCTTCAAGGAGATTTACAAGTATAACCTAACGCCTGTATTCATAAGCCAAAGTTAGTGGCTATTACGGGGGCCAGTGACCATAGAGGCTTGCTTAGACTTCCACGAAAAGGAACAGGCGAAGTTGTGAAAATATTTTAAAGGTGTAAGGCAGGGTGATAAAAATATTTTTGGGGCCCACGGTTTTGATTTAGCTAAAATATTTTCACAACTTCGCCTGTTCCTGCACACCATGTGTTGCTGCCACATTCCTTTTTTTCCGTCCCCTTATTACCTTATTACCTTATTACACCATGTGTTGCTGCCACATTCCCTTTTTTGTTTCTCCTTATTACCTTATTACACCATGTGTTGCTGCCACATTCATTTTTCTTACCCCTTATTACATCATAAGTTCCTACCACATTCATTTTTTCTTTCCCCTTATTACCTTATCACCTTATTATACCATGTGTTGGTGCCACATTTAATTTTTTCTTTCTCCTTTTTACGTTATTACCTTATGACACCATGTGTTGCTGCCACATTCCCTTTTTTGTTTCTCCTTATTACCTTATTACACCATGTGTTGCTGCCACATTCATTTTTCTTACCCCTTATTACATCATAAGTTCCTACGACATTCATTTTTTCTTTCCCCTTATTACCTTATCACCTTATTATACCATGTGTTGGTGCTATTTTTAATTTTTTCTTTCTCCTTTTTACGTTATTACCTTATGACACCATGTGTTGCTGCCACATTAATTTTTCTTTTTCCTTATTACCTTATTACCTTATTACACCATGTCTTGCTGCTACAGTCATTTTTTTCCTTTCCCCTTATTACGTTATTACCTTATTACACCATGTCTTGCTGCCACATTCATTTTTCTTTCCCCTTATTACCTTATTACACCATGTGTTGCTGCTACAGTCATTTTTTTCCTTTCCCCTTATTACGTTATTACCTTATTACACCATGTGTTGCTGCCACACTCATTTTTCTTTTTCCTTATTACCTTATTACATCATGTGTTGCTGCTACAGTCATTTTTTTCCTTTCCCCTTATTACGTTATTACCTTATTACATCATGTGTTGCTGCCACATTCATTTTTCTTTCTCCTTATTACCTTATTACACCATGTGTTGCTGCTACAGTCATTTTTTTCCTTTCCCCTTATTACGTTATTACCTTATTACATCATGTGTTGCTGCCACATTCATTTTTCTTTCTCCTTATTACCTTATTTCACCATGAATTACTGCCACATTCATTTTTTCTTTCCCCTTATTACCTTTTACACCATGAGTCGCTGCCACATTTATTTTTTCCTTTCCCCTTATTACCTTATTACACCATGTGTTGCTGCCACATTCTTTTTTCTTTCCTCTTATTACCTTATTACCCCATGCATTGCTGCCACATTCATTTTTTCTTTCTCCTTATTACACTATGAATTGCTGCCACATTTATTTTTTACCCTTTTCCCTTATTACCTTATTACACCATGAATTACTGCCACTTTCATTTTTTCTTTCTCCTTATTACCTTATTACACCATGAGTTGCTGCCACATTAATTTTTTTCTTTCCCCCTGTTACCTTAGTACACTATTATTACCTTATTACACAGTGCTGCTGCCACATCCACTTTTTCTTTCCCCTAATTACCTTATTACACTTGTGTTGCCGCCACATTCATTATTTTTGTCGCTCTTATCGTTTTTCCTTATCATACATCATGTATTGGTATCGCATTCATCTTTTCCTTATTGTTGACCAATTGAAAGACATTTTTTGTTCTTAATACACCAAGTAAATGGGCATTTTTTTGCTTATAATACTTGAAAACCGTATTACCTTATCACATGTAATAAGCCGGAAATTGGAAATCAGCATTCCTATAATGGGTAGCATAAATTATATATTTTATACCAATTTTAGGAAGATTGGGAGATTGAGCACTCATAGCGAGAAATAATTATTACTATGCTCAAAATAGGAAACCTATGTCTCTTTTTTCCTTATTACGCGCGAATAGTGTAATAAGGATATACAGGAACTTGTTGCTAATTATAATTAGAAGCGCGGGAAAGAAACTTGTGACTGTCTAATAAGAATCTCGTGACTCAAGTTGTCTGATGCAGGTCATAATTGACCAATCAGATCACGCGAAAATATCATTATCAATCAAATGTTTTGACAGCAGCACTCAAACCGGCAGTATAAAATCACGTTGTGTCAGCGTGGATTACTACAACAAATTTGAAAGGATTATTGTACTCAAGAATTCCACACGTTCTCTGTTATTTCATCAATTGTAGCTAATCCTGTAGTGTACAAGGTAAGTGCTGGCTAATTTTTATTGTTTCGTGATCAATCTGAGGAAGTGTAACTTGTTTTGGCGCGTACTTTGAACATCGAGAGATTGTTAAACGATGAATGCCAAATCAAACACGTCTCTCCTAATAGCTTAGTTTGATGTGTATATTGATTAAATGAAGGGTACTTTGAACATCGAGAGATTGTTAAACGATGAATGCCAAATCAAACACGTCTCTCCTAATAGCTTAGTTTGATGTGTATATTGATTAAATGAAGGGTTGCTTTACTTTTATAAACATTGTAAACCGGCATTATCATTTTTTACATCATTTTCTCAGTAGCATGGTCACCACCTATATTTTTTTTTATCAAATTGAATTTTCAAATCAGTCACTGAAACTCAGTGAATTATGAAATGTGAAGCGCTTTCTATAGAATGATGTTTTTTTCATCTAGTCTCGAGCATGGGACAAAGAAAAAATTCTGAGTCTCCATGAGGAATGGAACGTAGCTCAGACCTTCGCATTCCGATACTTTACCACTGAACCACAGAGACTCTATGCTGAATAAGGCCCATTACGAATTTCATATATGACATGCATCCAATGTCGAGAGGGTCAAGTGTGTAGCTTTCTATTACTAATAGCAATGGAATGGATGACTGCAAACAAATGCAAAACTTCAATTTATCATAATTTCAGCCACAATTTTACATGTACTAGGTAATTATCTCAAATCTAATTTTCTGTTTGTTTCAGGAATTACACTGATGGCCCACTCAACCATTGCCCTTTTGGTAACTCTTTCTATATCTGTGGCTCTGTCAGAACTTTTGATCAAAGATAATGTCTGGCACTCATGGAAAGAATTTCACAGCAAGAAATATGCATCAGATGATGAAGAAAGCTTGCGCTATACCATCTGGAACGAAAATATGAAGACTATCACGAAACATAATGCGGACCCAAACAGCAAATTCACCCTTCAAATGAACCATTTAGGAGACATGGTATATCAATTTCTATAAACTATGAATTTAATTATTAAAGATGATAATATGATACACAAAATTGAAATATGTGCAATTATTTTTTTTTCCTGAAATGTCAACTTTCCAAATTTACCATTAGTAGACACTGTTTGTCTAACAACAACTTATGTCTATTTTGATTGTGTTTCTATATACTAGACAACCAAAGAAGTTCATTTGATTATGAATGGCTACAACAAAGCTCTCAGGGACACAAGGAGCAAAGAAGGTCCATCTACATTTCTGCCACCAAGTAATACTAAGCTTCCAGACAATGTTGATTGGAGAAAGAAGGGTTATGTTACTGAGGTCAAGAATCAAGGACAGTGTGGGTCATGCTGGGCATTCAGCGTTGTAAGAAATTTCGTTTTGTTTTTGTACTGCTCTTTTTTTTTTTAAAGATTGGTTTGTTGATTAATTTAACCCAAGTCATAGACCCTTACATCAGCATGCATATTAATATACATTTCCGCCAGTACTAACCAGGGTGATTTCATTAACAAATAAGATCTTCTTTGATTGGCAATCATTTCTTTTATTTTTGTGACCGTCACGTTTGTTCCAGCTGTATGGTGCTGAAAGGAGAAATTAGTGGCTTAAGTCACCCTAATCTGTGTATTGGAACCTTTTCAGTATAACTGAGGTCTAGGAAGTGCTCCTGGTACTGATGTTCACAGAGAGGCCCTTCTCCAAAAAGATAACCAATCATGGACTTCTGATCCATTAACTACATGTCAGTCATTCTACCTGAAGCCTTTCAACCCCAAGATCTTGTTGGTAAATGAATTCTTGTTACTGTCTGCCATACAATTCTTATGATATTAGTTAGAATCATTTGGTATTGGATCAATTATTAATCCCCCAATTTATATTTTTCTTCACTCTCATTACCTATCTCCCCACTCATGGAAGTAAAGTTTTGTAGGAATTTTTCTGCAACGTACCATTCCCATTTCAGACTGGTTCCCTTGAAGGCCAGAATTTCAAGAAAACAGGAAATCTGGTGTCTTTAAGTGAACAAAACCTGGTTGACTGCTCTAGGAGATTTGGAAATGATGGTTGCAATGGAGGCTGGATGGACAATGCATTCAGGTACATCAAGGCTAATGGTGGCATTGCTACAGAAAAAAGTTATCCCTACAAGGCCAAGGTTAGTACTCAATTGGTAACTCCATATCAAACCTAAAAATTAATCTCTCTCTCCCATTTCGTAATGTGTAGTTTGGTGGCTGTTCAACTGTGTTCCTCCATTTGTCCCTATTGCTTCTACTCCATGCTGCTTTGAGAGATCTGAAACAAAAAAAGCTGGTTATGGCTTGCTGAAAGATTTTTGACAAAATCAGGATTGGGATCAACTTTGTTTCTCTAACTGCCTGAGCTATGTACACACACGGAGAAATCTGAAGTCCATTTCTGTGGCTCTTGAGGTTTCTAAGATTTTTTTTCCAGAAGTCAGTGCACTACATCTGCAAAATTTTCTTGTCTTTGTAAGAAGTATCAATTGTTACGCTTTATTTTGGAAAGGTGAAAGGTATATCTGTCTGTGTACATGTACTTTATGTACTCACTTTGACCATTCCTCTAGGATGAGAAGTGCAAATACAATGCATCATCAGTTGGTGTCGATGACACTGGTTTTGTTGATGTTAAACATGGAAATGAGGATGCCTTGAAGTCTGCTGTTGCCACAGTCGGACCAGTCTCTGTAGCAATTGATGCTGCACATACGTCCTTCAAACACTACAAGGACGGCGTTTATGATGAGCCTGACTGCAGTAGTGTTAACCTGGATCATGCTGTGCTGGTTGTAGGGTATGGAACAACTGCAGATGACAAAGACTACTGGCTTGTCAAGAACAGGTGAGTATTTTGGGTGTGGCCTGAAGGGGTACTATAACTTTTTCTGCATTCAGTTCTTATGGAAACACAACAGTGTTCCCAGCCTAAACTGGGGAAGATCTGGTGTTAACTGATTCACCATTTCTGGTGGTGAAAGTTGCTTTAACAGTTTTTGAAACATCAAGTGTTACTGTAAGACCACTCAGTGTTGTTCGTAAGCCTGCAAGTAAGTTCTCATGTTTAAGTGTTGCCTTAGGGCACAGCCCTTCTTTACTGTTACTAGTCACTTATGGAAAAGGTACTGAGACCCTTGAACATGTAGAGAAGATATGGAAACTGTCAAGTGACAACAGGTGTAAAAACCTCTAGTTCTAAAAGATATGCTGATTTTGACCTTTTTTTTTCCTTTGGTTTTTGCAGCTGGGGAAATGGCTGGGGCATGGATGGTTACATTATGATGTCAAGGAACAAAGACAACCAATGTGGAATTGCCACAAATGCTAGCTACCTGCTGGTTTAATAACCAGCTAGACTCCATGGACTGGTCTTGAATAAGGAAACAACTTAAAACGGTTTTATGCATTCAGAAGCTTCGTGAAGTTGTTCAATTTATAGTTTACTGTATCATGTAGATGTAATTTTCTTAATAACTAGCTGTAAAATGATTCAGGTTTTAAAATTCTTTTATCCAGTTATTACATTCAATTGACTCGTCAGTCAATTGATAGTTAAATACTACTTTTTGTATTTTTTAGTTGAATAGTTGTCAGCTAAAGCTCGTATGATTTGATTGAAGTTTAACACAACTTAGATTTTTCGCTCCGACGAAGGGCTAACGCTCGAAACGTCAGCTTTTGTAATCATTACGGTGGCCGATTTACCATTTCAACTTTGTTGATATATCCAAATTATTAGATTTAAAACAGTAAAGGAACAGTCACCTAGTTTGTCAATATTTAACTTTTACTCGTGCATGTATTTATTAATAGATATTTAAAATTTCAGCAGGGTAATTAGTAAGTAAATGATGTTGGGATTGTTCAAGTACTTGCCAGCTTGTATTCGTAGTTTATAATGCTGTAAATTTTGAGTGATTAAAGTTTTCATTGAAAAGTTGATTGGTGCTCATACCAATGAAAGTGTTGGTGATAAGACTAAGTTGTTATCATTTCTGTCTTTGACCTTTAACTCCCCTGGCCTGATGTTTAATTCTCTCCCCCCCCCCCCCCCAACTGCACACATTTCCCTGTAAACAAGCTGTTGCATGTAAACACTTTTGCATGTAAACACTTTTAAGTGTTTACATGCCACAGCTTGTTTAAAAAGACTTGATTACCAAAGGCTTCAGGAAAGAAGCAGTCTAACAAATCACAAGACTATTTGCCACGTGCAGAGGGAGATCAGGATTCTGTAACAAGTAAACATACAAAATGTTTGCACTGGGCCAGTTATTCATATAAACAAAGTTTAGCCATTGTTTGAAAAATGGCATTCTAAGCTGTCTTAAATTTAGCTAATCTTTTATCTGAACCTTTAATTTTGTGAACAGTGTCAACAGGGCCAAAAGCCAATAGTGAAAGAACTCTTACAGAGAATCCTCACCATGGTTTGGGTCAGACCTTGTGCAAATAACTGGCCCTTAATGTCTTTGCAGGTTATGTGAAACAGAGCAGCAACCTGGCATGTGTCAGATTAAAAGAAGTTATATTTGTTTTGTTTTTATAGATTCGTACAGTGTACAGGAAACAGAACAGTAGGACGCATAGTCCCCTACTAGGTGTACCCATGTAAACCAACCTCAACCCACCCCCAGGAGAGGACATCCATCACACAACTAACCCTACAGGAGACAGGACCTTCATTTATTTGTCCCTATCCGAGAAGACTAGAATATCTAACCATTTCTTGATGTTATAGAAACATAGAATATTCTCAATTATTTTAAGACCAACTCATGCTCAAACTGAAAGTGTATAATCATAGGTGAACAGAATTTGACTGAAAAATTGCTTAATTTCAAGCATTGTCTTTGAATAATTCACAAAATTCAACAATAACATCTTAACTGTTTTGCTCTTGAGGTTCTGATTTTAATAGCAATACTTTCAGTTAAATATTTGATGTACACCTTGAATAAGTCGTCAAATAAATACATCCCTTGTTAAAAGTATACTACACCTATTATGTTCAAAATAAGAAAAAAAATTCTAAATCTTAGTTATCAGTACAAAAGGTGTACATCTAATTTTTGATTCCATATCATCACATGACCTAATATTTCTAATTTGTACAACAAAGCAAAGTATTATGGAACAGTATAAAAATGTTACATGCACTTAGTATGGATAAAGTTGTGCTGATAATGCTATCGTTAGGACTATAAGGCAGTCTCCAAAGACTTTTTTTTTGCCTGATTGGTAAGAAACAAGTTTTCTATAAATCACTTTTGACATATCAGTATACCATGTGCTACACACTGTGGTTCCCCTACAACTGTTTCAATTGTTTTAAGCAGTTGTAGGGCACTGCAGTTTTTATGATCAACAATTAAAGCAAGGCCCAAATGCTCAGCTTTCTTAGCATTACTGTCTTGCTGTCCTGGTCTCCACCCAGAAGAAAGGCTACCACAGGGGTCCCATGGTATGCTGACTCATACAGACTGTAATGTCCCGCATGAGAGACAAAAGCTTTGATGTCCTTGTGAGCCAAGAGATCATTCCGAGGTAGCCACTGTACTGCTTTGATGTTCAAGTAAAGGGAGGATGGAATAATTATAACCTGCCTGAAAGAAAAAGCACCAAGTTTAGAGGCCAGTGAGCCCTTTAATACCAATGGTTATCGCAGTTTACACTGTATGAGTAGCAGTATTTCAATTCCTTATGACCAGAATGCTAGACTACCCTTGCAAAATGGATTGTGGAATTCTTAGGAATTCCTAACTGCAACAACTCTGGCTCTGAAAACCTAAAAATTCCCCAAAATTCCACATTTATAGTTAACAGGACTTCGAATTCCTAGGAATTCCCAGGAATTCCAACTCAGAGTACCAATCACTTCCCTGAGAGACTGTAAATCTAAAAACTTGCAGGAAATTCCTTGGAATATTCTAGGAATTTCTGGGAATGTTAAAGAATTATTGGGAATTTTAGGAAAACATTGAGGCAACCAATATAACATAAATACAGGCATTAACTCCCAACTAAAAATTCAAGTAGTCAATGAAATTTATTCACATGCTTAATTCAGGTTTACATTAAATTATTTTCTATTGTATACTAACATCAACAGGTGGTAATTTTAGAATGAAGTTTGATTTCTTTTTCTTTTGTTGAAAACATCATAAAAATTATCCTCTATTACAGCTATTCATTTAAAATAGTCCTAATGAATCATTAAATTTGGTTTGACTTATTGTGAAAAAAATCTGTTGATTCTTTTCCATGAAAAACAATATCTTGAGTTGTGTTTATTGCAATAAATACTATCGGTCAAACAATAGTTTTTAAATGAATCATTTGATTTGGAATAATGATACAAATGTATATGAGAACGATCCTTCGCAGTAAAGCACTATTTGAGCAATAGTGAAAATCAGACCTGAAAAAAATTTCAGGCCTGTACGGGATTCGAACCACTGACCTCTGCGATACTAGTGCAGCGCTCTACTAATTGAGCTAACAAGCCAACTGGGAGCAGGCCATCAAATTAATTCGATATAAACCCGTAGATGATAAATCAAACAACAACAAACATATGAAACATATGTGTGAACTGCGGTTATGAGACGTATATGAGAACGATCCTTCGCAGTAAAGCACTATTTGAGCAATAGTGAAAATCAGACCTGAAAAAAATTTCAGGCCTGTACGGGATTCGAACCACTGACCTCTGCGATACTAGTGCAGTGCTCTACCAATTGAGCTAACAAGCCAACTGGGAGCAGGCCATCAAATTAATTCGATATAAACCCGTAGATGATAAATCAAACAACAACAAACATATGAAACATATGTGTGAACTGCGGTTATGAGACGTATATGAGAACGATCCTTCGCAGTAAAGCACTATTTGAGCAATAGTGAAAATCAGACCTAAAAAAAAAAAATTTCAGGCCTGTACGGGATTTCACTATTGCTCAAATAGTGCTTTACTGCGAAGGATCGTTCTCATATACGTCTCATAACCGCAGTTCACACATATGTTTCATATGTTTGTTGTTGTTTGATTTATCATCTACGGGTTTATATCGAATTAATTTGATGGCCTGCTCCCAGTTGGCTTGTTAGCTCAATTGGTAGAGCGCTGCACTAGTATCGCAGAGGTCAGTGGTTCGAATCCCGTACAGGCCTGAAATTTTTTTCAGGTCTGATTTTCACTATTGCTCAAATAGTGCTTTACTGCGAAGGATCGTTCTCATATACGTCTCATAACCGCAGTTCACACATATGTTTCATATGTTTGTTGTTGTTTAATGATACAAATGGTGTTTTACCCTTTCCACCCAGAGTCAGGCTTTGACTTAATTTTACATGGTTGTAACTTCTTTGGATAAAACTCTTGTATATCAAAATTCAAATGTAAGCTGTCAAGCAGCATTTTCATGTTATACCGTTTGTTTTCAATTATGCAAATTGAAATTCAAAGATTTCTACTCGACTTTGACTTAAAACTCTTGGGAGTGAGAGGCCTAATTACAGTTAAATAATTGATTTTTGAATTAAAATCTTGTTGTAACTGTAACAATAAATTGTAATGAAGTTACCTAAACTGCAGACTAAGCAGCTGTTTGTCAATTTTCGCTAGGCTCGCAGCTTACCAAACGTGACTAAAATAATCCTGAAACCTTTAGTTTACAGATAGATTTATTACATTGTAAAGCGTAAGCTTAAGAAACTGTGGAATGCAAATGACCGATTGGATTCTAAGTTTTGATCACGTACCAAATACCGCAATTTGTACACACCAGAAACTTTAAAAATCGTACCTTTATAGATGGCCGCTCGAC